>NW_024882431.1:0-62500 GCF_019059575.1 Amphibalanus amphitrite | reverse complement strand
AAACATTAAGGCTAATCCTTCCGAACTAACCCACACATCATTACAGATAAATGCCCACTTACAGTACACCAAAACTCGATCCCCTTACGCCTCTCCTAACCACGCCTCACTAGCCCCTCCCAACTCACCGCACTCCATCTAACAGAGTTGGCGAGTTTCTGAGCACAGCTCACCCTCCCGCCTCACCACACTCCTAACTCGGTGAGAGTGAGACTCACCCTCCCGCCCCACCACACTCCCAACTCAGTGAGTGTCCCAGAGTGTGACTTGCCCTCCCCACTCCCAACTCGGTGAGAGTGAGACTCCCCGGCCTCCCCACTCGCAACTCGGTGAGAGTGAGACTCACCCTCCCCACTCCCAACTCGGTGAGAGTGAGACTCACACTCCCCACTCCCAACCCGTCGAGTGACCCCGGTCCAACTCACCCGAATTTTCTCGTCTCGGGCGACATGTAGGCCAGCTGCATCCTGCGCCGGGTGACGTCGAACGGGTAGCTGACGCTCTGCGCGCAGGCGCCCGCCATCCCGCCGCACAGCAGCTTAGCGGGCACGGCCAGCACCAGGCCGCCTACCGGGAGCAGACGGAACTAGAGGTTAGCGGCGCTGACACCAGGGCAGACGTCAGGAGGTGAACTGGACGGTGTGATACGATGAAGAAATTGAGTCGAGTGGCGACACAGGGACTGCTGGAAGTTATCAAATATTCCTTTCGAAATACAAAACACTTGTTTTGAACAAGGTCGTGAATAAAAGTATAACTACTTTAGAATCATTGGTTACGTTACGGATATGAAATCCCGCCAGCCTGATTCGAGATTCGAAGATGTAACACAATCTCAAAGAGCTCTGTAAGCGAGTCTTAACTTGAGGGACGCAACCGCTTACAGCTCCGATCGCCGGATCTACTAAAGGCATGCCTTTCGATCCTGTAGCACTGAGTATCTTTGCAGCACATCAGATTTCACACTGCATGTCCTGCGACTCACTCAATAAGCCCCACAGATAGACAAAACCATGAATCCATCCAAATCATCCCCTTAGAGCGCCTCAATAAGACATCCGTCCTCTGTTCATTCCATCAGTCAATATAGGCACGTGCGCCAGAGCACGTGCGTAATGATATCAGGCTCGTGTTCTGCACGCTTCACGAGTGAAATGGCACCCTCCCTCCCTCGTCCGTGCCCTGCCCTCTGCCACGTGTCTCGGCCTCGTGCCGTGCACCACTCACCGGTGTTCTCCTTACACGGGCTACACGTGTACTATGACTCACCGGTGTTGTCCTTACACGGGTTACACGTGCACCACTCACCGACCTGTTCTCCTTACACGGGTTACACGTGCACCACTCACCGGTGTTCTCCTTACACGGGTTACACGTGCACCACTCACCGGTGTTCTCCTTACACGGGTTACACGTGTAGCATGACTCACCGGTGTTCTCCTTACACGGGTTACACGTGCACCACTCACCGGTGTTCTCCTTACACGGGTTACACGTGCACCACTCACCGGTGTTCTCCTTACACGGGTTACACGTGCACCACTCACCGGTGTTCTCCTTACACGGGTTACACGTGCACCACTCACCGGTTTTCTCCTTACACGGGTTACACGTGCACCACTCACCGGTGTTCTCCTTACACGGGTTACACGTGTACCATGACTCACCGGTGTTCTCCTTACACGGGTTGCACGTGTATGTGGGCAGGTAGCGCATACACAGGTACTTCATCCGCTCGAAGATGTAGAAACTGAGGCCGGCGTACGGGACCATACCGCACATGGTGGCCGCGAACCCGCGGTACAGCGCGCGCGGGCCGCCCTCCTGATGGCAGGGAGACAGACATACAGTCAGACCAGCAGTCAAAAGGTTCGATCAATCAATACGGAGATCAGTGAAGCTAACAATTGCTTGATCAACTTATTGAATCTCATTTACTTTACCAGTAGGCCAAAGTTCAATGAATGAATAGTGGGGAGAGTGAGGGAATGAATGAACTAAGTAATAAGTCAATGAATGCAAGTAATGCAATGCCTCTTGGGCGGTAGACAGTACCACAAGAGTACTAGGAACTGACACCTCCTTCACTATAGAGCTGACCACGCGCAGTATGCCGGTGTACTTGTGCAGTACTCGGTACTCACCTCCTTCACTATAGAGCTGGCCACGTGCAGTATGCCGGTGTACTTGTGTTCCCCTGTGACCTGGAAGGCCAGCCTGGCTCGGATGGTATCCAGCGGATATGTGAAGAACACCGCAGTCACCCCGGCCAGCGAGCCACTGGCGAACGTGCCAATGTGACTGTTGGGGCCCAACAGACTGCGGAACGTCTGTGAACAGAGAGGGACAGTTAGTCAATCTCCGAGACCAGACTAACGTGCCTAGGTGACTATTGGGGCCCAGCAGACTGCGGAACGTCTGTGAACAGAGAGGGATAGTTAGTCAATCTCCGAGACCAGACTAACGTGCCTAGGTGACTATTGGGGCCCAACAGACTGCGGAACGTCTGTGGACAGAGAGGGATAGTTAGTCAATCTCCGAGACCAGACTAACGTGCCTAGGTGACTATTGGGGCCCAGCAGACTGCGGAACGTCTGTGAACAGAGAGGGATAGTTAGTCAATCTCCGAGACCAGACTAACGTGCCTAGGTGACTATTGGGGCCCAACAGACTGCGGAACGTCTGTGGACAGAGAGGGATAGTTAGTCAATCTCCGAGACCAGACTAACGTGCCTAGGTGACTATTGGGGCCCAGCAGACTGCGGAACGTCTGTGAACAGAGAGGGATAGTTAGTCAATCTCCGAGACCAGACTAACGTGCCTAGGTGACTATTGGGGCCCAACAGACTGCGGAACGTCTGTGGACAGAGAGGGATAGTTAGTCAATCTCCGAGACCAGACTAACGTGCCTAGGTGACTATTGGGGCCCAGCAGACTGCGGAAAGTCTGTAAACAGAGAGGGATGGTTAGTCAATCTTCGAGACCAGACTAACGTGCCTAGGTGACTATTGGGGCCCAGCAGTCTGCGGAAAGTCTGTAAACAGAGAGGGATGGTTAGTCAATCTTCGAGACCAGACTAGCGTGCCTAGGTGACTATTGGGACCCAACAGACTGCGGAACGTCTGTGGACAGAGAGGGATAGTTAGTCAATCTCCGAGACCAGACTAACGTGCCTAGGTGACTATTGGGGCCCAACAGACTGCGGAACGTCTGTGGACAGAGAGGGATAGTTAGTCAATCTCCGAGACCAGACTAACGTGCCTATATATGACTATTGGGGCCCAGCAGACTGCGGAAAGTCTGCGAATAGAGAGGGACAGTTAGTCAATCTCCGAGACCAGACTAACGTGCCTAAGTGACTGTTGGGGCCCAAGGAACCCAGGAACGTCTGTATTGACAAATGGAGAAAGGGTTAGCGGTCAGTGACGCGGCTGGATCTCTGCAATGTCTCGCAAATACGGATCATCAACGTACGCGTGTCAACACCATACCCAGGGTTTAGTAATTAACTTGAGAGGGATTCAGAAACCAATAGAAACGCTTTGAAATTGTCTACTTTACAAGTGGTTATGGCGTTGGTCGTGGCTAGAAATCAGCTGTGTGGTGTAAGTGAGCAGCTTTACCGCCGAAGCTAGTACAAACTCCGTGTGTTTTAACTCCGCATTCTCTCACGTCTGCGTTAGCATATATGTGTCGCCCCCGGCGGGGAACAGTTAGCCGCTGACCGGCGGGTCGCCTGGGAGGGGAGGGGGGAGGGACGTGCCTTCACGCCTGAGAAACGGTGACGGTAGAGCGGCCGGTTTGTGCCGAGATCGAGACCACAAGCCCGACAGAAGGTAGGTAGATAAATTGATACGATACGATACCTTACAGTGTGCATGGGTGTGGATGGGTGGGGATAGGTGCTCCCAACGGTGACAGGTGCATGACGTATGCTTGAGGAGGGGGAGGGGTGGAGTCGGGGTCACAACGCCGAGAAGCATACGGAATTATCCTCGCCCAAACACAGCATGTACCCAAACACCCCACAGTAGATCACTTGTCGAACACATCAGACAGCTTTCAGGAGCCTTATCAGACTCAATACACGTGCTATCAGATGTTCACAGGGGTCTCATTCACGCGCTCTTGGAGTAAAGATTACCCATCAAAGTGACCCATTCAATCAGTGAGCCATTCGCGTGGGTCAAATGAAAAGCCGCAACCAGCATAAGAGCAGCATGTGATGACAATAGTATTCTGATAGCAGCTCACATCAGTGACAACTATTGCCTACAGTACGGTAGGTGATGCGGGAGTAAGCTGTAAACGTCAGCTCGCTTACATATAGGTACATTAGCATTGGTTAGCCAAATGACTCAGAGTAATTCATCAATCTCTCAGTCTCATTGCACTTCCCCTACATTTGACTGGCAAAAGAGCATCTCCGGCAATATTCCTTGTCACGAATCAGTGATCGATGGCATAATTATCACGGCATTACTTGGGTCGAAAAGACAAAAAAAAAACTTCGTAGCTTTTTCACCACTATCATGCATGACGCACGTCATTTCGTTTTCGTTCTCTGTATTGCTGAATTACTCATCTCTCTGTTCCTCTCTACCTGTCTCACAATGGTTCACAGTCCGCCCCACCCCTCTCTCCATTATCTCCCCTCCTCCTCCCCCCCCCCGAGTCCACACGTCGCGCGATCGCCTCCCACCTTCCTTCCATATAACGGGACGCCGATATAGGCCACCGCGGGCCGCTCTCACACACCGCTACGACACAGGTCTACGCCTGAGAAACAGGTGCCAGCCGTCAGCGTCGTCCATTTGTGCGGACTATGTTCATGATGAGCAATCCATCAAATCAATACAAAAAGAGCGATTCATCATAGCTCATACACTTCCGTCTGTTCCTCAACACACGACGTCGAACAGCTAAACCATCCGCAGATCGCGTTCCGTAGAATCAGTGATCCAGCGCGTGTGGCGCGGGCCCGCGTTGTACGCACACCGCCTGCCTGGATACGATACATGGTCAATGAATTAGGCATTCCAGTGGTGAATCGCGTACAACGGGACCACTGAGGACCGCCGGGGAGGGGGAGGACAGGCTGGACCAGGGAGGATCGGCGGGAGGGGAGGCGGGCTGGACCATGGAGGACCACGGAGGACCGGCGGGAGGGGAGGCGGGCTGGACCAGCGGACCATGGAGGGCGGAAGCAGAAATAATGCTGGTCTCGAGGACAGGACCAGCAAGGGGGTGGACTGGACTGCCGGGCCACGGAGGCCCAGTGGAGAAAGAATTGTTTGGAAGATTGCGGGGACCAGAGGGAAGTAAAATATGTTGAATTGGACTTTGGAGAACCACGGAAGGGCCAGTGGAGAGGACGGAATGCTGCACATCTGAGCATATCAACCATCTTCAGATGTACCTAATGTCTGACGTAAACTGGGAGGTGGACAGCACCGGCGTGCTCTGGGATTCTGAGGCTCAGGACAGCACCTATAGGCCAGGCCCGTATTCTGCCGTGTTTTTCTCGTGTACGCCGGGCTGTGTTGAATAATCTGAATGTCTGCGGTTACAAACTGCGTGTGTTCAGTAGTGCGACACTCGAGGAGATCCTCACAGCTGGCTCGGGGCCAGTTCTGGTAGTGTGACCCGTCAGTCACGTCCTGACCATCGCCAGTTCATTGAACCAACAAAGTCGGATAGCTGCCTTCCAGCCCAGGGATCAATCCCCAGACGACGCGACACCGTGGAACCCATGGTAGCTTTGTCAGAAATCAACACACAAGTATCGCCATTCTATAAAGCCCACGAAAAACGTTCATCGCACCCTCCCTAATACATGACGGAACCTAATGGATGCCCGACCAAAAGGGGAATGCGACAGCCACATTTTAACACATTGAACTCGTTTATTTTCATAAAAAAATATGAACGTGCTAGTTGTATGTCAGCATAGGTCCCAGCCCGAGCACGCGCTTCGTGTGTGTCTTTGCAGCACCTCACCAGCTGCTGGTTCGATATCACCTAGCATCTATACACAAACAAAACACGCCGTCGATCTGTCCCAACCATTCACTACTATCAGCCACCCAGCCATTCAAATGTATTCAGGTGCCGCGTGGCCGCTACATAAATAGCGGCGCGAATACACAACCCTGCGATAGCCCGCCACGTGCAGTCTGTGCCGCTGCACCGCCGTATGGTCTGACTTTGACCTGGTGCCGCTCGGGCTGATAATGCGGCTCTGATCTGTTTATATAATGCCAGTGGTGTCTGGTGAGCTATCATTGGCCTGCACGTGCCATCTCACAGTTTCACATTCAGCCTGCTCCGTGAGGATGCATTGGGAGCTTTACAAGAAGCCAAGCTGCAGAACCGAGCAAGACATATCATTTGATAAATACTTGCAAATGTAAAGGAGCAGCATAACTAAAGCAAACGTGCAAAATACAACTTAGCCCAGGAAGGCTTTTGACACACAGCATCCCCCCTAATCGCACGGGCATTTCGCCTCCATCAGTACACGCATCTGTCGCTGAGACAATCCAGCCGCTCTACCGCCGGTCTCCAGACGCGTGTTCCGTGGCATATCTGCCCGTGTCTGTCGCTGAGACAATCCGGCAGCTCTACCGCCGGGCTCAAGACGTGTGTTCCGTGATTACACGTGTCTGTCGGGCGGGCACAATCCAGCCGCTCTACCGCCGGGCTCCAGACGTGTGTTTCCGTGATTACACGCGTCTGTCGCTGCTGCATTCCGGCCGCTCTACCACTGGGCTCCAGACGTGTGTTCCGTGACGTGGCCAGTTTCGTTCCGACTGAATTCCGGTCAAGGTCAGAGTCTGACCGACATTTAACTGAGCCGACAGTGGGCAGATGGTGCTCTGTCGCACTCAGCCGAGGTTCCGTAATGTGAACACCGCGAGATACTGGGAGATGCGCCGAGATTCGACTTAGTTCCAGACGGAGATCCTACTAATGTGAATCTGAATGTGTTGACATCACATGTCGGGTTATCGAGGATGGTGTAAAAGATGGGCGAGGAAGCTTATTCAACAACTGGCTGTCCGCCAAGGACGCAATGAGCCTCAGTTCGATCCGTTTCCGACAGAATTTGATTCTGCTTTACATGGGACATCTGTGCTAAATATGGGTCATATTAGCAAACTCATTAGGAAAGTTATATCACGGCTTTAGAGAATAACCTCGACAATGTCCAGTCACCGCGTTGACATCTTCATCACCTACTGCTGATAGTGCGGAACAGTAGAAAATACGTTAGGAGCAGGAGTGACAGGACAAAAGTAATATATTAAACGTGTCCACGAAAAAAGCAGAGACAGATAATACAAGCCAGCCACCGAGACACAGAATTAGAGAGCAAAACGTCATTAAACGCCCTAACGAGAACTTTACATTATAGTTGACGGAACAATGGTAAAAGCGCCTCCCACGGTAAGTGAAACTGAAATCAGTTCCATCACTTCCAAAAAGTGTCTCAATAACACCAAGTAAATCGTAAAAGCGCAACTGTACGAGAAGCGAAGACTTCCTGAAGTGATATCGCCACCTCCAGGGAGGTTTGGCCTGGGGGACAGACCCCAGCCGCTCTGCCAGGTGCTGGTAGCTGCCGTCGTCTATAAAATAGTGACACTGGCCGGCCCCGGGGCGACAAAGCACGTGCACCCTGCCAACTGCGGACGGCCGCAGCCCAACGACCGTGGATCACAGGAGGCTCGGCGTAGGGTGTTCGAAATGGGGGCTGGTGGGGCCGCAGCCCAACGACCGTGGATCACAGGAGGCTCGGCGTGGGGTGTTCGAAATGGGGGCTGGTGGTTGGGGACCATAAACGAAGTGCAATCCAGGGGCCAAAAGGGGGTCCAACACTGGAGTCTCTACTATTGCAGCTGTTGGGCTTCGTAAATGACTTGAAAGTTGCAGTTCTGACTGGTGGATGCAGTTCGAAATAGATAATCGTCCATGCCATAAAAAGGAGAGACGAAGATTCTGAGGGCCACCTGACCAGCGGGCAAAACCACCAAAACGCTCACTCATTACGCAAGCCACACTCCAAGAGCGTTGGCACTTGGACTAAAACAAGTCCCACCTCGAACAACACTCAGTATTTCAGGAATGCCCGGCCTCCACGATGAGCCTATCAGGGTCCTCGATCCACCGACCAGCGTCCACCACATCTGGAACCCCACCCGGTCCGGCCTCCCTGGCCGGTGCGTCCGTCCGACCTGGATACCCGACAGGGGCCTATTCACCGGAGCCCGCTACACGTGCGACAGATGCCGCTCACGCAGCGCCGGCCGCTGGAGACACCGTGCCGCCAACACCAGCCGCCGCGGGCCGTGAAACGGTTAACACCGTAAATTAAACCGTTAACACTGGTCACTAGACCCCCTTCACTAACTGTTCAGCGAACAAACGTGCTAACTTGTAGTAGTCACTGCACGGTACATACCTAATACCTATTCTGGGGACGTGTAAATTGGCGTAGAAAAGAGGCCAGGTTCAGTGCTCATTAATATTTCCCTCAACTAAGCCAACCGGTTGAAAGTGCAAAGCGCGCCTCTGGATGAGCGGTGGCGTGCGCTCGACAGACGTGCCAGCCGCTCCGGTCGACGACAGACCGCGAACGGAAGGTGTGAGTGACCGCTCATCTACGGAGCGATCGGCGGCAGACGACAGGGAACCGGGTGCGGAGACCGTTCAGACGATCGGCCAGACGGCAGCAGACGAGAGGTGTTGAGACCGTTCCAACTGAGACCACCGTTCAGACGGCCGCCCGGCCGGACGGCAGCAGACGCGAGGCGACATGCTACCACATATGGTCTGGAACGACGCTCCACGAGACAGAGCCGCAGTGGCTCGGACGACTAACGAATCCAGCCAAACTGGAAAGTGAAGAAAGACGGGATATGGTACAGCAGTACATACAAGAACGGAGCCGCCCAGTGCCAAAAAGAAGGGAGCTAAAACTACGTGACAGGCTTGAACACCATTGGAAATCACGCTGCCACGCCGCCATTCGGACACTGTTGGGCTCGGTTACGCATAAACAGAGTCCAGTAAGCGCAGTCACGGATAGCAAACTCTAACTCACAACACGCTCCCGGCGAGTCGTTGATCGACACGCCAGAAAAGATGACGTCATAAAACTACAACAGCTGACTGCCCGGGTTCAAGGTCACCGTCAAGGTCATCACCCCGATCACGCACAAGCGTTTACCTGCGGGAGCGGCTTAGAGTTATCACGGCAGACATCGCGATGAAACCGTGTAAACAGGTCGGAGTGGGCTGCAGGTGAATAACACGGTCTGGCTCGACCGGCGGGAGGCCGCGGGGTGCGAGCTGAGAACAAATTTACAGAGAACTTGACTTGAGAGGCTTGAGCATCGTTTCCAGAATGCTCGCCCTCGCTGAGGATAGGTATATTCGTGGCAAAAACTTAGGATATATAAACCAGCTGGACTTCAGCCACCAGTAAAATGAAAATCGTTATCATTTCATCCACCAAAGTTCAAAAGGCTGTTGCTAATAAGGGACCCTATGCGCGAATCCTCACATCTGGTACCAACGACCGTGACCCTGACACAGTTTTCCGAGACCGATAGTGTTTATTTATTGTTGTAGTGGCTAACGAACGCATCATGTGACCATGACGCTGCAGTATTAGGTACTGTCTTTTGGTAGTACCAAGAGCCACACATTGTCTGTACCACTGGGATCACAATGCCGAAAATAAAAAGAATATCAGACCTGTCGTGAACAGCACAAATACACTGTGCAGGTAAGTAGTATAACGCACGATCATGGATAACTCGCTTCAGTGTCTCGCGTCAGGTAACGTAATTGTAAGTGTCGGGCGGCACACGCTTGCCTAAAGGCTGAAACATACTCTTTCCGCGTTCAGGAAATCGCATGCGAGAGCCTATTCAAATACATTATAATTCTTCCCGCATCAATCGCATCGGGGAGGTGCGTGCGATTGATGCGAGCGTGCTTCCATGTATTTGAATAGGCTCTCGCATGCGATTTCCTGACTGCGGAAAGAGTCTGTTTCAGGCATAACAGTGCGACTTTGGACTGCATCAGCGTCTCTAAGGGACGATTGGAAGTGTTTATTCATCGACACGTCTCATACATGTCAGCGAGTTGGCCAGCCCATTAGGGACGCAATGCGTTCTTGCGAGTGCCCAGTAGCCATCCTGAATGTGACGCAAGTGAGACAATACGTAAATGCCCAGAGAAACAAATCCCAACATTAGGAAGTCCACCATTTAGATGGCTAATTGAGCCAAAATAAACATACCTCCTAGCAACTAGAACACTTAACGATGACGGGCCGAAACGTCGTAGAGTTGAGATCTTATCTTGGGAACGGGACGAAATGCCAACTATAAACATCTACAAGACCCCTACTCCATTGCAAGACGTCACCGGGGGGGGGGGGGGGCAGTTAAGGCACAGAAGCTTGTTGGAAAAATCCGTATCCGAGGCCTTGTTTATGCACGGGAAGTGGGAACGAGTCTGGAATTATTAAATGAAGTTAATACGGGCGCGTCTGTCCAACAGGACGTTCGTATACAGCATCACGTGCTCGATGACGTACGTACGTCACCACTGAGGACAGACGTCACAGAACCGAACGTGCGTCACAGCACTGGGCGCCTCCCATATTGCAGATCACGTTTTAACGACGCAGATCCGTCAGCCAGAGCCCACGAGGTCACACAGAACCCGCAAGGCCGGCACGGCATTGGGCAATGGTATATCCGCAGAGACTTGACAGGTGTATACCTACGTCAGTCGTAGCTATGCAAATCTTAGCTTAAGGGTGCGATGTTAGTGTTAAGTCAATGGGAGGTGAAAAACCGCAATATCTTGAAAACCGATGGAGATATTAGCCTCAAATTTGGCATGTACCTGCTCCATGGGTATACAAAGCCTACTTTGGACAAGTTGTTTGATTCCGTGCAATATTCACGTTGATATTGCACGATAAAGGTGGAAAAACTGAAAAGTTTGAGCCGAAATTCATTGAATGTCATTCAAACTAGGCGCAAAAAATGAATGGCACCCGCATCTCCTCAAAGTGGACAACAATTCTATGTACTCCGATTTTCCATTTTCTTTTTGCAATGTTGCGAAAAATGAAAGTAAAACTTTGCTCATCTTTCATTTTTTGTGTGAGGCATAAAATAAAAAACCGGCTACATAGAAATGTGCACAGAACATTTCTTCACACGAAAATGAAGTTTACTTTTCAGAAATATCTGAACTGTGACTGGAATTAAGCCCGATTCATATCCACTTTTTGACGGTTTTGTTGGTTCAAGGGAGTGCCGCTAGATGTCGTATGGGTCTCCGCCTCGGTCCCTGCCGTTCCCCCATGTAATAAAACCCGCGAGTCGCGCCGACCGGCGGGGAGGGACTGTCAACACACGGTGATTTACGGTCTGGGGTTCCCGCGTGTGCCGGTGGCCGTGAAACTCTGCCGGAACAGAAGCGAACTCTTGGTTGTCGGAGGAAAATACGGCGGGTGGGTGGATTGAATGAGATTAGTGGATTTTATATAAGTAGTAGGTATATCGATACACAGGTTACCAACTACCAACCTTGGCGCCTATACTTTACCTTCTCCCCTAAATAAACATGGGTATTGCATGTGAACTGTGATGGCATGCTTGAATTTGATTGTGGCCAGTCTGTCTATACGTCAGTAATATTACAATCGCATAGTACCTACTCTGAAGCAGCATTTGTATAGCGATCACAATTCACAACACGTCGGCAAATAATGTGGTATCGGTATATAGCAACCACATGGTGAAGCTCAAGACCAAGAAGGAAGAACCAGTACTACTATGTATTGTAATACTCACGGAAAGTAATAAAACAGTGCATCAGTAGTTATATATCAGCGATGCATCACACATAAATCCCCAGTATGGCCTCTGCTCTGCTGACACAGTGCAGAGGCGAAGCCAATGAAAACATACCAGTACCAGTAAAACGCCTTTTAGGCGAAGAACGAGCGAGCGAGATAGTGAGCCCTGCACGTGCGGAAGGGCGAGAGGGTACTTTCAACGGGCTTGCGCAAAGCACCCTTCTAACGGTTAGAATCTAACCGGTCGCTAGCGTTGTACCAAATTTGAACGCAATCGGCCCAGCCGTTCCTGAGATCTGGAAGCGGCATTCTGCACGTGCGCACGTGCAAACGGGGTCCAAACTGACTTTTGCACGGCACCCTACTAACTGGTCCCCAACCGTGTACCAAATTTGAGCGCTATCGGCCCAGCCGTTCTCGAGATCTGGAAGCGCCCCATGCACGTGCGCACGTGCAGTAGCACCTTAACCGCAACACATGGGAATGCATTGCCTGGTGGGTGCCTACCTGTATGCCAAGTTTCAGCGAAATCGCCCCATTACTTACCGAGTTTTTACCAGTAAAACGCCTTTTGGGCGAAGAACGAGCGAGCGAGATAGTGAGCCCTGCACGTGCGGAAGGGCGAGAGGGTACTTCCAACGGGCTTGCGCAAAGCACCCTTCTAACCGGTCGCTAGCGATGTACCAAATTTGAACGCAATCGGCGCAGCCGTTCCTGAGATCTGGAAGCGGCATTCTGCACGTGCGCACGTGCAAACGGGGTCCAAACTGACTTTTGGACGGCACCCTACTAACTGGTCCCCAACCGTGTACCAAATTTGAGCGCAATCGGCCCAGCCGTTCTCGAGATCTGGAAGCGCTCCCTGCACGTGCGCACGTGCAGTAGCACCTTAACCGCAACACATGGGAATGCATTGTCTGGTGGGTGCCTACCTGTATGCCAAGTTTCAGCGAAATCGCCCCAGTAATTACCGAGTTATTAAAATGGGAACAAATTTGACACCTCTTATTGTTGCATTTTGCACGTGCACTGGGGGTGACCCACATGCATCGAGAGTATCCTATTTTTGGTAGAAGGGATGCTGCTACCCTACAAAAATTACCGCAAGCCAATCGCCCAAGCGGCTGCTGAGATATGGGTATCTCAAAATCACTACTTTTGCAAAACAGATTGAATACCCTTGACTTTTCACGTGGCACGCGCCACGACGGTCACTGAGATGTATCAAAAGTAGTCAATTACGGGGTAGAAGGGATGGGGCTACCCAACAAAAAAGACCGCAGGCCAATCGGTCCAGCGGTTGCTGAGATATAAGCCTCTCAAAAGCGTTACAGGCCGGGCCGGGCCGGGCCGGGCCGCTCATACTGAGATTTTTCCGTTATATTGAAAAGACTCACTTCGCTCACTGGGCTCGCTCGCTCGTAAAAATGGGAACAAATTTGACACCTCTTATTGTTGTATTTTGCACGTGCACTGGGGGTGACCCACATGCATCGAGAGTATCCTATTTTTGGTATAAGAGATGCTGCTACCCTACAAAAATTACCGCAAGTCAATCGCCCAAGCGGCTGCTGAGATATGAGCCTATCAAAATCACTACTTTTGCAAAACAGCTTCAACACCCTTGGCTTTTCACGTGACACGTGCCACGACGGTCACTGAGGTGTATCAAAAGTAGTCAATTACGGGGTAGAAGGGATGGGGCTACCCAGCAAAAAAGACCGCAGGCCAATCGGTCCAGCGGTTGCTGAGATATAAGCCTCTCAAAAGCGTTACAGGCCGGGCCGGGCCGGGCCGGGCCGCTCATACCGAGATTTTCCCCTTATATTGAAAAGACTTCGCTTCGCTCGCTGCGCTCGCTCGCTCGTAATAACCGGTACATAATATTGCATCCATGGCATGCATTGACATATTGCATTCGTACATGACACGAAACTGACACAGAACAAGGAGCACAAAATGAGATCGGCATGATGCTGAGCGAATGCTTCAGTTTTGACACGATTGCTGAAATTACCTTAGCTGATGCGTGGTCGACATCTGAGCCAATGATATGTTACATCGAAGTCTCATTCACTGTTGTGAGTCGCTCCCTTTTTTACCTTTTTTTTGCCATGATGGGCGTCGTCCTGCACGTGATGATTTTTTTATAGTCGCCTCATCCTGTATGTTTTTTTTTCTTCGCGTCTTTGCCCTTGGGCTCCCTATACCTTGACCGCTCACGGAACGGCATGTGTCGTGCTTTGCGGGGATCTATCATTTCAGGCACGATGCACTCATCATAAAATGGCTTTACTTTTTCCAGTCTGTTTGCGATGAACGTTTCGTCAGCAGCTATGCGCTGACATGACGTTTCGTTTGGTGTCCAGACAAAAAAGTCACAGAACTTTGCACCAGTGCAAGCCAACTGGCACTGAACTTGGGTGTAATATTGGTGACTCTTTTTTAGCTCAAGTTTGTCGTCAAGAAAAAAAACTAGTTAGTCCACTAGAAGACGCAGCCAGTCTTTCCAGTGAAGTGTTCTCTGCACTTTTGGGACATTTCACTTCTACTATGATGTCATCAGAAACGATTCCATCAGGAATGGCGGCCAAAAATGGATGCTTCGGGTGCACTGCCAGCCCAACTGGTCTGTTCACTTCAGTGTTTGTTTGCTTTTCATATGCTTGTATAGCTAGCTCCTCGTTGACGCGGCCATACTGCAGAGCAGGTGTATCTAAATCTTTTGTTGTATCGTAAAGAAGTCTGTTCATGATGTTTTTGTTTGACGTTGAGTCTCGCATATTCGCTATTTGGTGAAAGGTTGTCGCAGTGACGCGTTTGCGTCGCTCGCGGTGCCACTCTTCCTTGTCATCAGCAATGTTCTCAGCGATTTGGGCACGCTCCACAGCAGTGCTTCCAAGGCTGTCTAAGAACTCCTTTGTTTTGAGCTAATATTGCTGAATATCGCGGTCCTCTAAGTCGGGTGCTGCACAGCCGGGTCCGTAGTCCCCATCTGTCTCCGCGAGAGAACGCCGGACGTATCTGCTAACCCTTTTGGCCGGATCGTTGGGACGTTGGAGACGTTTCTTCTGAGCGACATTGACATATTTTTCATGATCTTTGTTGGACTTGTTTGATATTTTTGTTTGAAAACATCGATGTGCATCTGGCTGCCGGACTGGAAGGCTAAAGCTGCTGCGGCACAGCGGTCAAATATGGCACATTGCTAGAGACCGGTTAGTAGGGTACCGTGCACAAGTCAGTTGGAGGTACCCCCTCACAATTTCCCACGTGCAAGGCCCACCCTCTCGCTCGCTCCGTTTGTCGTCCTATAAGGCGTTTTACTGGTAGTATGTGTAGCAGGTAGCAATGTGAATCTAGCACTGCATTTCACTAAAACAATGCCGTCAGGTCAATCATGTGAGGATATCAGACGCATTCTTGTGACTAGAGCTGCGGCAGACTCAATATTCGATAACATGTATCCATATCAAATAATCAGTTTCGTTCTAACTGGGTAGGAAGTACCTACACCAGGCTAAGGACGGCGCCGGGAAGGCTTGTCGAGAGACGTGTTCCTTCCGCGCGGTGTTTACACACCATGATCTCCCTCAGTCGGCGCCGCCCGCCGCGCCGGCGCAGTAACCAAACGTCGTTATCGTAAGGGCCGTGAAATGAGGAGGGGGAGAAGGTCATTAACGTGGGAAAAAAGCGCTCTACCCTGGTGACATCTACTGGCTGAGAATCGGAGTAGTAGTGCTCGGACACCAACGCTGAGCGGAGCCACCTCCGAAGTTAACGCACATCGCAAACGGGCCTTGGTGGAGGCCAGATGTAAGGGCATATCGGCAAGAAAATGGTAGTACCAGCACCCACACGATCACAGGGGAAAAATAGTTCGTTTTTTCAAAAGGACGCTGGCTCCAAGTTCCTTATCAAAGCTCTCACGTGAGTTTTGGCAGCTTCAGCGTCTGGCCAAGAATTTCTTACCGAAAAAATATTCGATTTCAAATTGTGCACGGTAAGTACCCGGAAATTGTGTCTTGAAAAATAAGCATACTATGATGACGTCGCTGGTGGCAGCAGGCACCCAACAGTGTCCCAAAATTATATTTTAGCTAGGGTGTCGGAGGGGAATATTTGTCATTACAAAGAGGGCTGAGAGTGGAAAATCACCGGCCAGAACGGCACAAAAAAGAGCTTAAAACAGGGTCAGCAGTTTATTTTTCAATGTTGGAGGATGTGAGAGCGCTTTACAAGATAATTGAATGGAGTACCTATGGACTGTGGCAGGAGGTAAAAGGTACACAGGCGGACACACAGATGCTCTTTATTAATAAAATAGGGAGTGAAAAATTGCTCTGGAAAATTGGAGGTGAGTGAAAAATTATTTTGAACTGGATGTCACTTCCCACCCAAACTCGCAAATTTTGGGACACCCAATGTCCGTACCATGGGACAAAGTTTCGACGAATTTGGGGGAAACTTCGTTTTTCACTGTTGCCGCGGTTATAATCCAGTAAGCGGTTTCGTCCATGACAGTTATTATACGTTACATTGCAATAGAAGTTCGACAGCATGACGTTACCATTGTTCTCATATCTTGTTTCCAAAACGCACGTATGGAATTTATTGGGAATACTTCACATGTTAAAATAAGGCGACGTTCGAGTTTCTCAGGTTCAGTTTTTGCTCGTTTTGCTCGCTAAAACGCGTGCTTTTTCGAAAAACATGCTTGGAGCCAGAGTCCTTAAAAAAAACGAACTATAGTCCCTATTGTTGCCCCTGAGGTCATTCCACACGTCTGGTGACGCTCATCATTGCACACTATCATACGCCGGGTTTCGGAAGGCCATTTCTGGCGGAAGGGCTCAGTAGTTGGTCGATGATGGTGCGGTTATTGAACACGGCGGTACCGGTGGACGTGACGCACGTTCCCACAGTCTGTAGCCAGGATTGGGGTTCACCGATTGGACCAGGATTGGACCAGGGACCGCATTATTTACTAGTCAAGTGACCGACGTTAGGCCGTTAGGGTTACATTGTTCATGAATGTTCAAAACCCCGCCTAGAAAACCAAACTAACAATATGCGTCCCAGCTCAATTACAGCGAGCTCGTCTAAAACACCATCCCTACACAGATTCGAACCTGCCCCTCGGCCTTGTCCCCGTCCGCCGGCTCAGCTGACTGACCTGTTTGTAGATCTCGAAGGCGGCGAACTGAGTGGCGGCGTAGGGGAACACGCGCACCATCTGGGCGCCGTTGCCCTTGTAGAGGGCCAGGAACCGTTCCTGACGGACAATGTTCAGCAGGCCGCTAAATACGCCTGCCGAGACACAGGAAGGTTGAGTTACCACTGAACAGTTTGGCAACCTGATGTAAATATGAATTTTGAGAATTATGTTAGGCAAGGCTCATTGTCGGACCAAAAAATAAATAATGCGGCAGTTTACTATTCCATTATGGGAAGGCGCTGGACCGTGCACAAGTGACATCACCTGGGTTAACACTTTGCTTCACCTGGCACCACCACAGTGCAGGATTGATCACATCACAGGCCAATGGCAAATCCAAGGGTTTGCTGCCGCCTGCGCTTGAAATTGATGAAAATTTGTTGTTTTTAGAACAGACAAAACACCAAGCAGCTTTTATTTAAAAAGTTGTTTTAACCTCTTACGCTGTTCTATCAAAGTGAAATCCGAGTTTTTTTTTAATTTGGAGAAAGAGATATGTCCGCTTGCTGGATCTACCTAAGTCACAGGTTAATTGTTAGTGTTTGGACGGACAGTCGGTAGCTCTCACCATGGTGCTTATAGTGCTTGTTGTGGGCCTGCAGGAGGATTTTTATCCTGTCCAGCGGCGCCACCGTGGTCTTGGCGCACATTCCTGCCACACCTGGCAACATGAGAGAAACAGTCAGTCTTGGAGAAACTGGAGTGGTCCTCCCAACACACCTGGGAATAGGAGAACAATAATCTACCCAGTACCCAGAGCAATTGCTGCTGCAGTAATTGCAATGAGCATTAAATACCGACAACAATTTGACCCCCTGTCTCATGCCATCATGTTTCGTCACCTACTGGCCACCTGGTTTGCCCCAATCACAGCTACTAATTTCATTTTCCAACACTTTTGCGTTAAGAGCATTCACCTGGTTTACATAGCTTTGGTGTGGGTTAAAATTGATATTACAGATACCTAATGAAAATAAATAAATAATACATTTATGGCTGAATGTGCCCATTTCACATGATCATTTCTATGGAATATTGGTATAGACAGAAATATCATGCAATAAGTTCGGTAGCGGTGGGGCAGGCGTCACCATTAACAGAACCTAACCAAACCTAACCTAACCCTACCTAACTTCGTCCGTTGAAAATTTTGAAAATTTGTCTTATTGGGACAATTCAAGGCTAGGATAGGTTTGATAAGGTTATTTTAGGGGTATTAGTAGAGCAGACGTCACACGAAGGTTTTCCAACCAAGGAGAGGCGCTATACCCGGAGGTGCTTCTTTCTAACAAAACCTAAACAAACCTAACCTAACCTAACCTGACCTAACCTAACCTACAACCTACAAACCTACAACCTAAAAACCTACAACCTAAAAACCTACAACCTACAAACCTACAAACCTACCCTACAACCTACAAACCTACAGTGCCTCTCCTCAGTTTGAAAACCTTCGTGTGACGTCTGCTCTACTAATGCCATTTTAGGTAGGGTTAGGTTAGGTTTGGTTAGGTTCTGTTTATTTGTTTTGCCTCAAAACTGATGGACAACAATTTGTGATACGAAGAACAGAACGCTGTTGGTGACGCCTGCCCCACCGTTACCATAAGTTATTGGTATTCAAATTCTAACAGCTCAAAAACATCACTTAAAACATGCTTACCTCCAGCCAAAAAAGCTTTGCAAAGTGACTTGGCATCATGAGTGACTGGCTCGTTTTCCTTCATTTTGATCGCAAAACACGTTTGATCACTGCAACTGCAGCTAATTGAGCTTTCTGATACCAATCAGCACTTGCACGTCTAATAAGGGGCACAAAATTCGACAGAAAGCCCCTATATCGTGATAATTTATTCACGAAGCACGGACCTCGACCACACCACCAACACCACCAGCCTCGAAATGGAGCGAGCGAAAATATGAGAATGAGAACTCCTTTCCTTTCGATCGTGATTTTGTTACGTTCTATTACGTCATAATATTTCAACAAATCGTCGCGTCGGAAACAAACCATAATTTATTGCAACATGTAATTTCCAGAAAAATTGTTTTGTTTGATTTATCGCTGGTTCTGTTTGCAAAAAAAATCGAAAATATGTGAGGATGACACATACTCTGTCAATATTTTGCTTGTATTGCTCTTTTGTCTAATGACGTATTCAGATTCAAACAAGAAGAATACATTTTATTTACTGCGCCATAATTGCCCTAATTCAAGCCTGCTCTTTTGCAATAGTACACGTATGTCAAACTAGGCACAACTTTCTACTAGCCTTAACATTAAGTATTTCTCAGCCGATAATATTTCCATTTTGTACTAAACAGGATGGGGAGCAAATGTGGGTCTGATGATGCATTATTTGATATACCCACTTGTTCCAGATTTTTGACATTAATTCTGAAGTCTGACTAGAAATAGGAATAACTAGGGTGACCCGCGTGCTCCGCAACGCGAAAAGGGGTATTTTCGATCGGCGGGTGTTTGGTTGTTCTTGTGTCGGTTGGGTTATCTATCCATTTCGGTCGATTGCTTTTTGATGGCTAAACGTTTTGGTTTGGAAAAAATATCCATCAGATCGAGGTGCCCGTGTCTGATAAGCATGCTTTCTACTTCAGAACCTGTCAATAGTTCAGTGACCCTGTCAAATGTGTTTTATAATTCAGGTGCGTGGTTTTTATGACAAATGAAAGGCGTAGCTAATTTTCGCTAAAAATGGTTTTGCAGAGGTTTGAAACATTAATATTTTAAAGAATACTGCTGCTTGTCATGCAAACGTGATGATTGGATCTTGGAGAGAATTGAATGCTCTTTCTAATGATAGCATTTTCAATTGTCAAACGTATCAGGTTAAGCAGCAAAACCCGTGTAATTATTTTGTGGCACATTATGGACAAATGTCATTTTCTCCAGCGATTTGTTCCACCTTGTTTTTGATCAATTAGCTTTTCACAATTTTTCCACGAGAGGCGGTACATTTCTCTTGCCAGTAGGTAGGCGTTGTTTCAACTCACGCTGTCTGGCGGTCACGTGAAAATAAAATGAAATCCAAAATCCGTTTAAAACGGCACTTTTTGAAATGGAATTGCCCTCACATGTGCACGTGGCACGTGCCATCCTCCGCATCGCACACCATTCGATAGCCCGTTCGATTCTCTACACGATGCTGTTTTCCCCGTGCCGATCGGACCCACGGTTAACGAGATGTTGCACGGGGACCGGACCCGTATCGGGCAAATTTAACCATTTTCGCCCGATTTTGCAGGCCGATTAATACATGTAAAGTCTATGACGCGAATTTGCACTTTTTGGGCACCCGCCACGCGCTCGCTATCGATCCGATCGAGCCGAAACCGCTCAAAGGCACGTTGTCCATTCTTGTTCTAGGGGAAGCCGGGGGAGGCCTGGGCGCGGGGGAAGCCCGGCCACCCCGTTTCCGGCTAAATTATTCACAATAAAATGCTCAACTGTTTGTCCTTTCAGCGTGGCAGCTAAGGTAACGCCAGCAAAAAAGTTAAGTCTGACAAAAAATGCATATTGTTAAAGTTATAGCGCAAAAATGATATTTTAAGGTTTTTAGCTAAAAAGTGAGATATCTTGCGCTGTTAACCCGCGCCCCGCTGGGCTATTCAGCCATACGCGCCCTGCTGGGGGGGGGGCAGATTCTGCCCCCCCTGTCTAACTTCCGAACCGATGGTCGTAGAAAGACGGGGAAAACGGTAATCGAAAGCTCTCAACAAGGCGGATCTTAAGAGCCCAATTTTTTTTGCTTAAGTAGGTCAGAGGTCAGGTCAAGGTCAGGTCAAGGGTACAAAATGCAAGTTTCTACAGTATCGGCCTTGCACCGTAGTTGCCGAAGAATGGACTGAGACTGATTGCCCAAAACGTGTTCTTAGACTACCAAGACAATATTCGTTGCATACAATGTCATTCAAAGGTCAAGGTCAAGGTCAGGTCAGGTCAGGTCAGGTCACCAAAAACAAAATATAGAAAAGGGCTTGTGCGACACATGTTTTATGGTTCATTTTACTCATAGAATTCAATAGGCACACTCAATAAGTGATATGGACCGCCTCTGGATGAATTTCAGGTCGAGGTCAGGTCAAGGTCAGGTCAAGTGAGGTCAAATTTTGAAGTTGGTTGTTAAGGCCCAAAAAGGTGTCTATCTGATGCAGTTTTTCACGGCGAATCGAATGGTGCTATTTTTGTTTCCGTACGAGGTCTAGAACTTCCAAAAAAATCATTTTTCAAAAATTTTGTGTGTCGTGACGTCATAAAATTTTGAATAACTCCCACATTTTTGAACCGATTCTTCTGAAAATTGGTATGTAGATGCACATTGACCACTTCTCTGACATATATTCCGGTTTTTTCGATACACTCAAAATTTTAAATTTTATAACTATTTTCCCAAAAAAATCAGTTTTTTGAAAATTTTTAGGCCAAAATCCAAAATTTTCAAAAAACCGAGATTGTCATTTGATAGACAACGTGGAATCACGTATAACCTTTTTTGTTACGTCTTGATTCCTTTAAAAATGAAGATGTTAGCGGCGTTTGAAATTTTGCCGTTTTTGAGGCGAAAATGGCGAACATGACATCACTAAAACGTCAATTTCTCAAAAATTTTCCGACGGATTTCGTTCAAATTTTCAGGGAACGTGTCAAATTGATGTATGATAAGATACTGAAAGTTTGACGTCGCTGGCGTAACGCGTTAAGACGTTATTGGCGAAAAACGGGAGGGGGGCAGATTCTGCCCCACCCCCAGCGGGGTGCGGGTTAATGTTATACCATACAGTACTAATATTTATACGAATGTTATGTAAGGACCAGGGCCTCCTCTAAGGAATTTTCACTGGGGGGGCCAGAGGCTCAGAGCCCAAACCTGGGGTACCCCCAAATCCGGTTTTCTCATCGGATTTAGGCCACTTATTTTTCGTCACAGCCCTGATGCCATGATTTTTATTTTTATTTAAAAAAAAAATAAAGAAATAGTAGGCCACCTGACCCTATACCGGTGGATCCAATTCCAGACCGGCACGGGCAGGGTGACATTTGGGGTAAATATCCCCCGCAGCGTCCGAAATCGAAGAAAATTTCCGGCTATCCGAAAATGAAATAAAATGCCTTTATTAAAAAAAAGTATTGAACGGCACAGCAGTGCGTAAGGAATCTAACCGACCGCAGAAAGTGAGAGGTCTTAGGTATCGATTTCCCAAACGCTGGAAACCAACAGCTACCTGCCTAAAAACAGCTCACCATCCTAAAAAGCTACTTGCCTGGAAATGACTCAAGAAACAGGCCACAGGTCAATGAGAATGAGGGTCAGGGAACAGGGTAATTACATTTTCAGGAAATGTGTAGAATTGAAGTAATCACGAGAATACCAACTAAAACGTTTGCCACGCTGGGCCACTTTTTATGCGAGTTATTCGCAAAAAAAAAACTAGGGGTAGGGTCTATCATACCCCTCAATAAGTGAGAGGGCTTATCGCTGCTAGTCCCAAACACTGGAAAAAAAACTTTTATATCGTGCTATAAAGCTCAGCTGCACTCTTATTTGACCGTAGAAAAATTTCCTGTGCAAGAATAAACCCGTCTCCCGAAAAAAAATCATAATACTTCTCCGTGTTGAACCATAAGCGCTTGACTGATTGAGACTGTAGAGGGCGACCGTTCGGGCTGTTTCCTTCTCAAAGTGATGCCCCGTCCGGGCTTCAGTCGGCGTTCGATTATAAAATCTGCATTGTCTGCCCTGATTCCGCTGCTCATCCTAGGCGGATCTCAGTAAAAAAACCCTGTAGATAAGAAACCAACGATATAAGGAAACTAAAATTAGTAACGTGGTGATCGGTGGAGATAATCTGGATTGTTTGTTTGGTAAGCTTATAGTGAAATTTCCTCGTTTTTCATACGTGATTTGCTTACCTGCGTGGCCCCCCCCCAGTGATGCGATTTCAGCTCCACTGGGGGGGCCAGCGGCATGACTGGGGGGGCCGCGGCCCCCCCAGTTAACCCGCGCCCGGCTGGGGGTCCTGGATTTCCACGCCCTGCTGGGGGGGGGGGTGTCTGAACACCCCCCCCCCTTCTAACTCGGCTCCTGGGCCACGTAGCGATACGCGGAAGGCGGCGTTCGAAAGAGCGTCAAAAATAATGACGAAATCACTTCAGTCAATTTTTTGGTCAGGTCAAAGGTCAGGTCACCAGAGGTCATTGAAGGCAAAATTTCGCCGATTTCCAGGTCGAATGTCGACAATTTCCAAGATGCCAACGCATAACTCGGGAACCAATAGAGCTACAGCGCCGCGGAAAAGCGCATTCGGTAGCCCTATTAACGCCCTTTCTGAGTAATGCTCTCTGGTTTGACCTAACGTCAACGGTTTTGCCTGCAGGGGGCAAAAACTGCAAAAATAGCCGATTTTTTCGGAAACAGTTTTTCTGCAATAACTTTTGACCCAAGCCTTGCACGAGCTTACTTTTACCGGCATCGTGTTCCTCTCGTCAAGGCGCATCGAATGAACTATAACTTGACCTTGAAAGGTCAACTTGAAAATTTGACCTCAGGTCAAGGTCATGACCTGACCTGAAAGGGTCATATTGCATATCAGTCGATCCGTATCGTCGAGCTGAACACATCTAATGCGTTTTCATCGCTCTAGCATGCCTCTATCAAAAGTTATTTGCGAAAAACTGTTAGATACCATTCGTGACCTAAGATGACCTCAGGGCATAAACAGGGGTCACTGACACCATTTTCATGTTCAGTGTGTCTAAATTAGTTGTAATTCAGTGTTTGGGAGTGTTTATAATGTGTTTCGTCCAAAAGAGGCGCATTTCAATTTTCTCCCATTGACTTATAATGGGGAGGTCGCAAAATTGACCTGACCTTAGGTCATCGATATCATAATTCTGAGATATACATTTTGTATGTGCTATTACTCTTAGCAATCGCTGAAAGTTTCAAAGCGATCGGTCACTCGGTGTAGCTATGACGGACATTGAAACTTTTTATGAGGTGAGGTCACTTCAAGTGACCTGGTGACCTGACCTTGAATGACCTTGGTCTGAAATTTTCACAACATGTGTAGAATTGATGTATGATAAGGTGTACCAAAAACGAAATTCGCGAAAAACCACAAGGGGGGGTGTTCAAACACCCCCCCAGCAGGGCGCGGGTTAACCCGCGCCCCGTAGGGCTACCGGCTGACCCTACCACCCGTAGGGGGGGGGCCGTTTCGGCCCCCCCCTAAGATCTCGGAAAGTTACCGGCCGATTTTCAAAATTCAAACGGCGTTCGATAGCCCCACCTGGGAACTACCTTGTGACCAAATTTCATTGACCTAGGTCAAACCGATGACGTCACAGGTCAGGTCAAAGGTCAGATTTTCACCGTTCACAGGCAATTCAAGAAATGTGCTGTGAAAGCGAGTAAATTGGTAATTTATTGAAAACCATCGATGGTACATTGTTCGTCAAACACATACTTTGCTATCTGAGGTCACTGATACCAGGTCAGGTCACAGCGAGGTCAGGTCACCGGGGGTCACAATATGAATGTGTCGTGTGATACATGTTTTATGGTCCATTTTACATGACAAATGCGATTATGTGGGTTAGGCAGCCTTTGGGGCCAGCCTAGGTCACGTTTTGGTGAAGGTCAGGTCAAGGTCAGGTCAAATTAGGTCAAATTTCAAAGTTGATATTTTTGCATAAAATGGGTATCGATTCGATGCAGCTCGTCACGGGGAGTCTAATGGTGGTCTTTGTTTTGCTCTACGAGTTCTAGAATTGCCAAAAATTGAGTTTGAAAATTTGACGTCATCATTTTTGAACAGTTTTTTCGCTATAACTTGGCCAAAAAACGAGGTATCGATCTGAAATTTGGTATGTAGATAGAAGACGGTAGGCACTATCACATATATTCCGTTTTTTTCGAAACTCAAAAAACTTTTTGGATTTTTTGGCGAATAAATTCAAAAAAATGCTTTTTTGATTTTTGGGGGTCAAAACTCAAAAATTTCAAAAATTCGAGATAGCAGTTTTGTAGCCCTGTCAATTCTACACCTTTTATGTCTTGATCATTTTTCTGTATCTTCAAAGCTGTAGTCCTGACAGGTCTACTCGCGAAGGTCTTTTTTCGGTCGAAAATGACAGAACATGACGTCACTCTGACGTCATTTGCGGCCAACCTATCATAGCCTCTGGAAAAATTTTTGGTCACAATGTGTAAAATTGATGCCCGGAGGGGTCCTGAAAGTTTGGTGGCGATATCTCCAGCCGTTTAGGAGATATCGACCGAAAAGGACAGGGGGGGGCCGTTTCGGCCCCCCCCCTACGGGGCGCGGGTTAACATGTTAGAGGAGGCCCTGGTAAGGACCGTTTAAGTGTTTGTAGTGAGGGGTGACGAGGCAGGCTGGCTTAAGTATGACATTTTTTTCGAATATCGCTGTTCTAAAATAAAAATTAGCACATTGGGGTAACCCCGGGCGAGTGCCCAAGCTTATATTGCGGGAGCTGAACACACTCAGACTCGATGCTTTACTGTATTATCGGCAGAGGCCCAAACAAGAACCACAGAGCCAACCACTCGTAACCACGGTCTCCCTGCCTCTCTCGGGCCGCCGACCGCCCAGCCAGCGCCAGCCCTCGACCCCGCCCGAGGGCCACGCGGCAGGGGCGGCGCCGGGCGCGGCCAGCCGGGGAGGCGCCACGGGCGGCGCCAGGCATGCCACAACGGGCGGTCACAGCCGCCCGTAACACCCCTCCCCCCTCACGGAAACAATCATACATTGAACAATGCGACACTTACGACACGCTATTTACATTACAACTATATACACAATCACAGCCTTCACCACCTCCACCACACTCATAGTCCCGCCTGGAACCTTTCAGGTGGTCGCGACACTCGGCCTGATCTGGTCACGTATGACATTGGCGGCAACATTCCCCTCTGAGCGACGCCCACATCACCAGATGGGCCAGCTCTCCCGAGTAAGTGCATTAGCGGCACCTCGAGCAGAACGCCATGCTCGTTACCACAGTCGCTCACGGGATCCACCCCCACGGCCTCACCACGTCCATTTGGACCACTCGGATCCTGAACTGGCCGCAAGTCGGTCCGACGAGGGATGAACTCCTTGAGGTCGTTGTGGTGCACGACGCGTGTCTTGCCGCGGACGTCCTGTATCCGGTAGGTAACTTCCTCCCCCGGTGTGCCTCTTCTCTCGACGATGGTCACCGGTCCTTTAAACGGCAGACCCAGCTTCGGTTTTCCTCCCACAGCGGCAGTGTGGTCTCGTACCCACACCTTCAAGCCCGTTGGGTACGCGGTAAAATTGAGTTTGCTGTCATGGCGAACCGCCATTCGAGCAGCTGATTGGGAGGAGGCTCTCCTCACCTGTGCGAAGACCCGCTTCATGTTCTTCAGCCGTTTGTTCAGGAAGGTTTCAGCTGGTATTGCGACTTCATCGGTTCCGTACATTACATCCAAAGGCAACCGAGGCTCAAAGCCATGGATCATGTAGAAAGGTGTGTGACCGGTGGTTTCGTGGAGGGAAGAATTGTAGGCCATGGCGTATGATCTGGTACTTTCGTCCCAGTCAAGGCCCTGGCTGTCGATGTATTTCGACACCATGTCTTTCAGGGTCCTCATGAAGCGCTCCACCATCCCGTCGCTCTCAGGATGATAAGGCGTTGTTCTAGTCTTGTGGATGCCGAGCCTCTGATACAGCTCACGCATCATCAGAGATTCGAATTGAGCGCCCTGATCTGTGTGAAGCCTCTCGGGAACACCAAGCTCCTGAACCCAGTGAAGGAGTGCCTCCATCACCGTTTCTGTCTTCTGATTCGGCATCGGGAAGATTCGTACGAACTTTGAGAAGTAATCCATGATCACGAGCACATATCGGTTGCCTCTTCTCGACACAGGCATCTCCGTGATGTCCATGGCTATTCTCTGGAAGGGTCGTGAGGTAACCTCGGTAACCATCGGTGCTCGTCTTTTGGGTGCCGGTCTGTACCGCCGCTGACACGGCGTGCACGAGGCACAGAAGCTCCGGATGTCCTCATTCATCCCCGGCCAGACGAATCGAGCCTTCACCCGGGCGATGGTCCGTCTGCGACCCATGTGCCCGCTCGATGGATCATCATGCGCCAGTCGGATGATCTCGGCCCGTTCAGTTTGAGGCACCGCCGCCTGGAACTGTCGACCCGAGGCAATGCCGATTACTCCATTCATGACGCGCACCTTGCTCCAGTGTTTTCGCAGCACTCCCCACCCAGCGAACGCTGCAGGCCTTGGCTTCTCCTTCCTCTCGTGTGCTCTTCGGAGAGCCGACAGCGTCGCGTCACTGGCTTGCGCCTGGGCGATTGGAGGGAGGGTCCGTTCTTGGACTGATTGTGACACAGCGACTGATACAGCAGCCGGTTCCTGCGTAAGCCTTGAGAATACAGCAGTTGGAGCTACAAGAGTCACAACCGACTCAGGCGAACCGCCTTCCGTCGGCGCGGGCGAGCCGCCCGCTACTGACCCCACCGTCTCCGTTCTATCTCCTCTCTCTGAGACAGAGCGACCGGGACACCACCCCTGGCCTTGGGCTTGACCAGATCGGACCGCAGACGCCATATCTGGTGGTCTGCGAGACAGCGCATCAGCGTTCCCGTGGGCCAGACCGCTGCGGATCCGAACATTGAAGTCGAAAGAACTCAGCTCGATCGCCCATCGACCACGACGTCCTGTGCCGTCTCGCTCTGCTGCGATCGATGTCGGTATGTTTGCCAGCGGCTTGTGGTCGGTCACCACTTCAAATCTGGCACCAACAGTGTACTGACGGAAATGTCTGATGCCATGAACGATCGCCCAGAGTTCCTTATCGTAAGTCGGCCATCTCGTCTGCTGCTTTGTGAGTGCCTTACTCTCATAGGCGATCACCTTTTCCTCATCTCCAATGCGTTCAGCCAGCACCACACCCACAGCAGAGTTGCATGCGTCTGTATACAGGACGAACGTCCCTTCACCTGTTGGCAAAGCCAGTACGGGAGGCGAGGACAGAGTGGACTTCAACAGCTCGAATGCAATGCGCATCGGTTCGGACCACCTGATTCGTCCCTCCTCTACTGCGGCGTCCCTAAGTGGCTTTGTAGTCGCGGCATACCCCTGAATAAACCGCGCGTAGTACCCGCACAGGCCTAAGAAGCTTTTCATCTCCTCCTCAGATGACGGCTGCGGCCAGGCCAGGACCTTGTCCACGTTATGCGGATCTGGACGTATCCCTTCCTCGGAGACGAGATGTCCAAGGAAAGTCACCTCCTTGCGTGCGAATCGACATTTCTGTGCCTTTAGCTTCAGCCCGGCTTGCTGAATCCTCAGGAGTACCTCCTGCAGGGTAGCCAGATGTTCTTCCTCGGTCCTGTTGAACAAGATGACGTCATCCAAGTACACCAAACAGCTTTTGGTGTCAAGGCCTGCGAGAATCAGTTCCATCATCTTCTGGAAAGTGCCGCTGGCGTTCTTGAGACCCATTGCCATGACTCTGAACTGATGGAGGCCTTTTCCAGTCGAAAATGCCGTCTTCTCTCGATCTTCAGCCGCCAGTTCAACCTGCCAATACCCTGTGGCCATGTCCAGCGTGGTAAACCACCTCGCCCTTGACAGGGTATCGAGCGAGTCGTCGATTCGTGGGAGCGGCATGGCGAAACCCTTCGTCACTGCGTTCACAGCCCTCAGGTCGACGCAGAAGCGGAAGGATCCATCTTTCTTGCGCACCAACACGACCGGCGAACACCATGGACTTTCGCTTTCCTCAATGACACCATCCTGTAACATCTTTTCTTTTTGTTTCTCTACCTGGTCTCGGACTTTCATGGGTATCCGTCGTGGACGTTGTTTGACTGGGACTGCATCCCCCGTGTCAATCCTGTGTTTTGTCACACCTGTACGACCAATGTCTCCCGGTCTTTTACTGAAGACGTCACTGTAGGTCTCAAATAAACCCCGTAGTTTGTTACGACCTCTCTCACTCAAGTCTGTCAGTTCTGGTGACAGGGCTTGCTGCACCTCCGGTTCCACCTCTCCAGGATCATGAGATGGATTACCTCCATCTCCACAGCTCGCCACATTGCAATCGGCACAGTCTGCCCCGGGACACAAAACACACAGGGCGTCTTCACCGCCCCCAAACGCAAGGAACGTCCCGACATCAGAGCCCTTCAAGAGACGGACGCCCTCCGCTCCGACATTCGTCAACCGGATAGGTATGGTGCCATTGGAGGCGATCACCACCACAGCCCGTGGAATCAATAGATCCTCACGCTCCGCCGTGCGGCTTGGCTCCATCATCCCACTTACCGAGCCTGCTGACGTCACAAAAGGTCCCTGGCCATCAAGTCGCTGCACCACTGCTGCTACCGTTGTTACCGAACGACCTGGTAGTGTTACTGCATCGCCAAGAATGACTCTAGCCCGCGGGGGACGGATCTCAGGGTATGTTGGAAGTGGAATCGTCATCCCTTTCATACGGATCACCCCCTTCTCATCGTCAATGATAGTTCTGTTTTGGCAACAGAAGTCACGTCCAAGGATCACGTCATAGACCAGCCCCGACACCACAGCCAGTCGTGGACACACAATCGACTCCTCCTCCACCTGGATAGGGACATCACGGAGCACCTCAACGATGTTCAGGGGGCTACCACCAGCTCCCTTCGCGGACCGCGTCGGGGTGGTGGCCTGACAAGCCAGTTCCGTTTTCAACCGCTGCTGGAGCCCATCCCTGACCATGGAAAAGTCGGCACCCGAATCGACCAGCGCCCATACTTCGAGGCTGCCCAAGTGGACTCGAATGGCTGTTGCAGTTAATCGGGACTGGATACACGCAGCCGGCTCTTGTCCCACAGGGCCAGCTGCCCCTAGTTTTCCGCCGGCTTATCAGATGGAAGGGCTTCCCTCGACATCAGCCCCCGACGTCCACCCATTGCTGGAGGCCCCTGCTGCAGGCGAGAATGGCATGCCGCCATCCAGTGCCCAGCCTCGCCACAGAATAAACAAAACGGTTGGAGCGGGGTGGCAGCTTGTACAGCCGACTGACAGTTACTCCGAATGTGACCCTCCTGCCCGCACGAAAAACATTTCACCCTGGTGGCTCTCGGTCCAGTTCTCGGCTGACCACGGCGTACCACCGGGCAGTCACGCCGAAAATGGCCGGGGGCACCACACCCGTAACATTTGACAGCCTCAGGCAGGTGGTCCGTCTTGGCAACGGCGAACGCCTCCAACGAAGACCGCAGCTGGCCGATCTCCTGCTGCAGCTGAGCTATCCTTGCATCCTGCTGCGACCCACCTCCTACCTCTGCATGAACAGCTGACGCTACAGCACCCAGGGGAAGGGGCCCAGTACCTGTATGCGTCGATGGGTTAGCAGCGCGTACCGCCTGGACGACCTCCTGGCGTTTATGCAGCTCTCGGATCACCGCTACAGCCGCAGACAGTGACTCAGGATTACGGTGGCACAGTTTCGTCTGGAGCCACTCATCCCGAAGTCCACATATGAACCGACTCGTCAGGGTTTTCATCACGAACGCCCTCTCTGCATACGTTTCCTCAGGACCTTTTCCCTCCTCTGACGGACCGGTAGAATGAGGGAACGCAGCCCGCCCCAGTCTCTTAATACGGTCAGCGAAGCTCTCAGCTGATTCCCCCGGCGACTGGGAGGCGCGCCCCAGCTCGGCCTGCGCCTGTAAGGGCTCGATTAACCGACCAAACCGGACCCCAAGTCCTGACTTTATCTCAGAGTACGAACTGTCACCCTGATACAGCGAATGCGCATAATCGAGTGCGACGCCATCCAGCAGAGGCAACAGCCGCTTAACTCGCTCAACGTCTCCGAGTCCCACCGTTAACGACTCGAAACGAGATATCCACCGCTCCCAATCATCTGTCTCTATACCCGCAAAACGAGGGGTTCGCGATACCAAAATAGTGTCGTTGAAATCCATGGCCAGCGGAAACAATTCACCAAATTATTCAAAACTGCACCCAGGCGGACCGCCTTATTCCTAACGTTCCCCTCAGAACAGAAAATATCGGCGTTCTATTTTCGAGCAAACCGCCCGCTTTTTGTCGAGCACAGACTAGTTACGACAATCAACATTCATGAACTAAATTTCAATAAATATCATCAAATGAAATTAATGAACTCACCCTTTGTCGTCTTCTGCAGTCCTACCGACCGCGCCAAATATTGCGGGAGCTGAACACACTCAGACTCGATGCTTTACTGTATTATCGGCAGAGGCCCAAACAAGAACCACAGAGCCAACCACTCGTAACCACGGTCTCCCTGCCTCTCTCGGGCCGCCGACCGCCCAGCCAGCGCCAGCCCTCGACCCCGCCCGAGGGCCACGCGGCAGGGGCGGCGCCGGGCGCGGCCAGCCGGGGAGGCGCCACGGGCGGCGCCAGGCATGCCACAACGGGCGGTCACAGCCGCCCGTAACCCCCAACCGAGAGCAATGCCACTAAACCACTGTTTTCCATGAGATAACAGGTACTGAGCAGGTTTGGTTTACACCTAGATCAAAGATAAATTTCGAAAATAAACATGTTATCATAGACAAAGCCAGTCATGTCACTTAAAGTCAACTAGGGTCAAACTACGTTTTTGCAGATAACGCGACAGACAATGAAGCTAGAGCTTCAAGAATGGTGTCGTTGTGTTCTTCTTCATCATCCGAGTCGAATGATATGCAATATGATGCATTAAGGTAAAAAGAAAAACAAATTTTAAGGAATTTTGAAATACACATTTTTTGTCAATTTTGCATCACGATTTTCATCGACCTGTACTGTATATGTAGTAGACGCTAGCTAAAATACCAGTAGTGACATAAACTCTAAGATGTCCAGAGCTAATCAGTACCTTAATATTTCACTTTCCGTTAATATTTGGATAACACATAATGGTTTCATCAACTCGTTGTAAAGCGCTGGGGAGGTGGCCGGCGTTACCCCTATGCCGGGATTACCCCAGAAAAATCAACACTTTTTTAAAACTCGATTTTCTCAACCTTATACTTATTCCACGAAACCGAATTTTTGGGAAAACACGGCCAATGAACTTAGCTAGCTAGCAGGATATCAACATTCTATACAGCACGTATGGTATGTAATAAAAATGAAAAAGAGCTTACTATGCCGGGCTTCCCCCGGCTTCACCTATAAGTTGCGCAAATTTCAGCGCGCTGGGTGCAACGGTCTGACCTGTAGCCCGCGCTACGTAGCACCATGTGGCGACCTCGGTAACAGACAGAAACTACGTCACCACAAATAAGTAATATAGATTAAACACTCAATCATAAAAACTAGTTCAGAATGCAGAACCTATACCTACCTACCTATTTGTTAGCGATTTCGAATGAGGGATCGTGGATGAGGTCCGTCGTTCAGATGGCGGATGCAGCGCCATACTCAGCAGTAGCCAGTAGGTACTGGTTGGGAGTGGCACTACGTAGGTAGCTACCATCCGGATTGTCCCAACGCACCATGGGACGTATGCCCCTAAGAATGCCCACTTAATCAAAAAAATAAAGTTTTGTTTTCTGATTTCCAAAGGTGGTTTCCAGTGTAAAATTGACCAGCGGACCCAAATATGGCAACGATTTTAACTCTAGCAGTGCCCTTTTAGATTAATTTGACTTCAAACACAGGCTACGTCCCACCTGTTATGGACGCGAGTCGGACTGCTGAATCTGGTATGGTATTTTGAGATTGTATAAAGGCATGAAGCTGGAATGGGAGTCAGAAAATATGCATACCATTATGATGCTTGGTTAGTGGGCTTGCAGACGGACCACTTTTGAATCGATTGTATTGTACTTATGACAGCTTTTTGGTGCAATTAACACGTGACGTCAAAATATGGCCGCTAACATTACGAGACAAAGATTAAGTTAGCTCTAAGAAAAAAGTTCCATCGAGTTCCGTTAAGTTTCTGCCACCGTTAATGTCGTTAGCATGTTGTTAAATTGTCCTGAGATTTTCAGCTGCGGATTGCTGCGGTTTTAGGAGATATGCCGCGTGAAGTCGATAATTACCGGTCGGCCGGCTGAGTCGGTCAGACGCCGGGGCGGCCGGGGTTTCAAAGGGTGGGGCGCCTCCGTCTTGTGCGTGGCTGTTCGGCACTACGGGGTGTCAGGAGAGCTGGGACAGAACGACCCGATAAAACTCGAGACCGACCTTATATGACAGAAAGACGGTCCTGTCGGCATCGCTGCGTCTGAACGTGCGGGAAGAGTGCGCACTGCGCAGTCGGGTTGCGTTTGGCGTCATGTTGCGAAGGGAGCTCTGAGCTAATTGAGCTGCAGGGAGGTGTGTTGTTGAGCCTGCTGAGGGTAACCGGACAAAAGATCGTAAAGCAGAAGATCGTATGGCAGAAGATCGTAGGAAGTTGATCGTATGCAAAAGATCGTAATAGATAAAGATCGTACGGTATAAAGCTCGTATGGACAAAAGATCGTATCCGCTAAAGATCGTCAAGGCAAATGATCGTATGCCAAAAAATCGTATGGGATTAAGATCGTACGGCATATTGATCGTATGGACAAAAGATCGTATGCGCAAAAGATCGTCAGCGAAAAAGATCGTATGCCAAAAGATCGTATGGGATAAGGATCGTACAGTATAATGCTCGTATGGACAAAAGATCGTATTAGCAAAAGATCGTCAAGGAAAATGATCGTACGAGATAAAGATGGCGCATTAACCCTCGCCCGCACATGGGGGGGGGGGTGGTTGCCACCCCCCAGGTAGTCTTTTTGCTCTGCACTCAAGATTGTTGGAGCTAGAGGGCTGATTTTTCGTATAGCTGCTCCTCTATCCTTTCTTGATGTCCACTGAAAATTTCAAGTTTCTGTGACTTTGGGTTTCGGAGATATGACCTTGTTTTTCAGGTCATGTCATGACCCAAATGGCCAATTCTCAACATCTTGCGTTTGTAGTGGGTCTTGTGAGCCTTTGACACCCTGATTTCGGCCTTTTTTGCCAGTCTTACCTCCCACCTATCATGGAACATGTTGTTCGACGATGTACAGGGGTCAAGGTCAGGGTCAAGGTCAACCTAGGTCATCTAAGATAATTGCGTTTTAGGCAAGCTGAATTTACTTTTTGTGAAGTTTTTTGACTGCATTTTTGGTAAAAGCTTCTCAGATCATGATTTCATGTAATATGGACCCAAAAAACAATCGGTGCACACATCAGTATACACACAGACACGCACAGACATACAAACACATATAATTGACCTTGACCTAACTTGACCTGAAATGACCTCAGCAGCAAAATTCTGGTCGGGTAGTGTGACAAAGAGGTTCTAGCTGGCTTGGCACCAGAAAACAGCATCGTCATCGGTATTTGATAAGCAGCGCACTTGATATCCAACGGTGACCGAAAACAGCAACATTTTTTAGTTTGACCTGACCTGGAAGGTCAATAACTGACCTGAGAAGGTAAAACTGGGTATCATTGGATTCGTCTCTTCCCAAAAAATCTTTTTGGTCTTTACCGCTAAGCTCTATCTCCAACAGGAACGAAATTGCGCGGGGGGGGGGGGTGGCAACCCCCCCCCCCATGTGCGTTCTAGGATGGGAAAATGGCATGTGCGGGCGAGGGTTAAAGATATGGTATTCACATGGTGCACCCCAACTCCAGCGCATACAAAGCTTATGAATTTCTGTGTTCGCGACGTAAGTGGCCGTCTTAACCCGCGCCGTGCTGGTGGTTTGAGTTTTCCGTAGAGTGCTGGGGGGGGGGGGGGGGGGCGTGCTAACTAGGTTCCTGGGCCAAGCAGCGACACGCGATAAGCGGCACTCGCAGAAGGAAAGCCTCGGTCATTTTCAGGTCAGGTCAAAGGTCAGGTCACCAGAGGTCAAATCAAAGGTCAAATTTTGCCCATTTCAACAATTTTCAAAACACCCGACGGCTAACTCGAGAACCAATAGAACTACAGGGCCGCAGAAAAGCGCATTCGATGGCTCTTTTGGCCCTTTCTGAATATTGTCTTCAGATTGGACCTCAGTTCAACGGTTTGGCCCCAGAGGGCAAAAACAAAGAAAAACTTTTTTACGAATTTTCTGTAATACGTTTTGACTCGAGAGAGTTACATCATTTTGCCAGCATCGTGTTCCTCTTCTCGAGACGCGTTGAATCAACTATTATTTGACCTTGAAAGGTCATTTTGAAAATTTGACATCAGTCAAGGTCATGACCTGACCAGAAAGGGTTATATGTTGCATATCAATCAATCCGTATCGTCGAGCTTAGCCCGCACACCGACGGGGGTCTGCGCCAACTTCGTACCGACGGGGGGGGGGGGGGCGGATGAACGCCCCCCCCCCCTGAGATCTCGAGAACAAAGCAAGATAGCGACAAGCGGTAAACGGCATCGGATACGCACGGACAAGGTCTACAATTTTTACAAAGGTCATTTTCAGGTCAGGTCAAAGATGACGTCACAGGGATCGAAAAAGTCAAGATGGCGGCGCTAGATAAGGAGAGAGTTTTTCTCGAATAACTTTCGAATTAGTCATGATAGGAACCAACTAAGGGCATCATCGTGATCCTCTCGTCAATCCGCATCGAATGATATATATGTTAACCTCGAAAGGTCAAGGTCAAAGGTTGACCTCAGGTCACGTGACCTCGAGGTCATCATGTATATCATTCGATGCGTCTTGACGAGCTGAACACAATGAGACCATCCGCGCGGCTGTATCTTGTTCCTGTACGGAGTTATTGGCAAAAAACCGCTGGTGACCTTTGATGACGTCACATGACCTTAAAGCTGCCCAACAGCAAAACAGACCTCAAGGTAGTGAAGGTTGATCGTATATGAAGTCATGTATGGTACATGGGGCCATTCCGACCCGTTTTAGTGGTAAAAACAGGGAGTTGATTTTTCCCCCAATTGACTTATAATGGGGAGGTCGCGAAATTGACCTGACCTTAGGTCACCGACATCAAAATTCCGAGATATAAAAATTGTAGCTACTAATGACCTAATAACATCCTGCGACTTTCAAAGGCCTCCGACATCTACTGTAGCTCTGGCACGGTGACAAAGTTGCAAAAAAGTGACTTGAGGTTGGGTCATTCAAAGTGACCTGGTGACCTGACCTTCAAAGTTAGGAGGTTCAAACTTACACACCATGTGTAAAATTGATAAGAAAATAGTCGCACCAAATTTCGCGGCGCTACGCGCCGCGGTTTTCCCGCTATCCGCGAAAAACCTCAGGAGGGGGGGGGGGGGTACGCGTGTTAACACCTCTGATGCGATTCGACTGCTCTAGACTCTAGTACGTCTCTATCAAAAGTTATAGTTACAAAACTGCTGGGGGCCTTTGATGACCTGAGATGACTTCAGAGGCAAAAAGATGGGTCATGGGTGCAATTTTCCGATTCAGTGTGTTAGGTGCAGAAACGATGTATCAAAAGGTGTGCCAAACACGTTTTTGAGATATTCGCGAAAATCCTGAGGAGGGGACGTAAAATGCCTCCCCCCTCAGCACGGCGCGGGCAAAGCTCGACCATACATTGATCTTGTGTTAGAGCTTAGATGGCTCAATGACACCTAACTTTTAAATATTCAGCAACTGTGTGCTGTGAAAAAGAATAGATTCAGACCAGCCTGAATAAATGTCCACAATCGCAATGTTTACTCGCGCAGTTCACAGACCACCAAAGGACTAATTCAGATAAGACTAATTGAAATTCAAAGTCAAACCTGCTTCAACCCCTTTAGGCTTCTGGAATTCCACGCCCTGCTGGATGGGGGGGGGGTTAAACACCCACCCTCTAAATCGGCTCCTGGGTCACCAGACAAGCGGTAGGCGGCTTTCGAAAGCTCGTCAAAAACATTACAAAATTATGTTTTGTCATTTTTTAGGTCAGGTCAAAGGTCCGGTCACCAGAGATCATCGTAAGTCGAATTTTCCGGATTTTTTGTTAGTTCGTTAACTTTTTCTTTAATGCGCTGTAGCTCGTTAACCAGCACACAAAGGGGCCCATGGGCGCTCCTACGAGCCCTGTGGAACCCTTCTGAGTCGAAATATGGTCAGTGTGGACCCTGACGGCCAACTGGAGCCACAGATCCCCTCGGGCTCGTGTTAGGGACATTCGAGACAGAGGCGCCGGTGAGACCCTCACAGTCGCCGTTATGGGGGCTCTCGGAGAAATTGGCGTGGGACCATAGTACAGGCGGGTGCACACAGCCGCTATTTGAGTTCGGAAGTGGCCAAAATGCGATAACTCGTTAACCAGTTGACATTTTGCCAAGGAATTTTTATTATATGTGAAGTAAAGCTTAAGGTCACGTATGGAAACGTATGAGCATCCTGCTGATCCAGCATTGCCGTAAAAATATTTTTGCTTGTAATCCGCGGATGACGGGTATATCCCATATCGTGGGTGACTCGGGAGGGGATTCTGCATAGGTTACCAGCTGTCTTCGAAACTACTCGTTCAATACTAAAAATTCAAACGGCTTCTGATAGGAATAGCTGACAAACGAAACCTAACTTTGTCACAAAAGGTCATGGAAAGGTCATGGGTCACAAAAGGTCATGGAAAAGGTCATGGAAGGAAATGTATGCATTTTTAAGGTCATGCGACACATCTTTAATGGTCCATTTCGGCAAAAACATCTAAAAATGATGTCATCTGGGTCGTCCGATTCGAAACTATTTCCATTCGACAAAGGTAGGTCAGGTCACGGCGAGGTCAAAGAGGTCAAATTTTGAAGTTGAACATTCTCAACAAAAAAGATGTGGATCGGATGCAATTTGAGCTCTGGAACACGATGATGCTATTCGTTTTGCTTTTCGATGTCAAGAACGTCCTGAAATTGCCTTTGCAATATCGAAAATTGTGATTAACCGAACTAACTACGGTAAAATGCAAAAGCCGATAACATTGCCATTTCTGAAGATGTCTAACTGAAACTTTCCAAAAGCAATGCAAATGTTACATACAAAAGCCAATAATGTTCATCAATAATGTTCATGTTATCAACCATATCGGACATTCTTACCATGTTCTGTTGGCTGGATGTCTTTTTGCTTTATTGAATTTGATCAGAATACATTCAGTTAACCCTCGCCGGACCTATTGGTTTTCTACATACGCGCCGGCCGAGGGGGGGGGGTACGACCCCCCCCTCGCCGTTTCGCCCCTGGTGGAGCTAGCGCGTCGCGGAAAAAACGAGCGTGTGCGCCGTTACGAGACGCAGAGATTGGTACCCAATTTTAAGGTCCTAGGTCAACCGGTGACCTCTGAGGTCAGGTCAAGTGCCCCAGGGTATGGTTCAGTTTTTGGTGAATAACTTCGCAAAAAACGGCAGCAGAGCCGCGATTTTGGCAGCATCGTGTTCGCCTTGCTCAGGCGCGTCGAATGATATACTTTTTGTCCGGGTCAGGTCAACTTGGGGTGTTGACCTCAGGTCAAGGTCAGGTCAGCACCCCCAGGTCACGAAGTTGGTCGAAAGAGGTCATGTCGCATATCATTCGATTCGGCAGGTCTTCCTGAGTCCATTGGTGGCTTTCTCGACTCGCTAGCTCAATTTGATCAAGAGTTATTAACGAAAAACTAATATGACCTTGATGACGTCATAAATGACGTCACGCAAGGTCAACATTGCAAAAGTGACGCATCTAACCTTGCAAGGAGTGCATCAAATCACTATTCTGTGTGCTTGAGATAGTTGGAGATCGTTCCCGGCGCCAGAATAGCAGTTTTCATTTTTCCCCATTGACTTATAATGGTGAGGTCACGAAAATGACCTGACCTCATATGACCTTTAGGAAAAATCCGAGATATACAAGTTGTGAGACTCATAATGGATACTAGATCCTGCAAGTTTAATTTCCCTGTGACATCTCCTCTGGCAGTGAGGGCGTTGCGAAGTTGCGACATCTGAAGACCGTGCAGAGGTTCACTTATGACGTCATAGGTCAGTGACCTGACCTGACCCGAAAATGCGGTTGGTGTCAAAAGATGCGGCTTGGATCAAAGGTCAGGTATGCCAAGTTTCAGCTCTCTATCGTCAGCGTGTTCGGAGCTATCGCGAAAAAACCCTATGGGGGGGCGGCACCCGCCCCCCCCCCCTCGGCAGGCGAGGGTTAAGACGACGTATACATTTATTGGTCACCAGAAAGTATAACCACAAGTCAATCGACAATCGACAACCAACAAATGCAATCGACACGAGCGTCGAGCACCCCTCCGCACAAGCAACTGCCGGGGCGATTAGACGGACCGCGCTCCTCTCTCGCAGCTGATTGGTCAGCTGCCGAACCGCACGGACGTCAGCTGTACGGCCGCCGCCCGGCCGACCTGACCGGGGTCGGCCGGGCGCGTATATTCGCATCTACTGTTAAAGGTAGTGTGCCACCTTTGAAAGATTTCCCATTTTATTTTTCCTAGGATAAGAAGCTTCTGTTTTTACCTAATATCGCAAAGAAAATCAAAAATGGGCCTGGAATAGTGCCTTTTTCGCCTAAAAGTTTATCGGTTTTTCTATATGTATAACAACTGTAGTGGGCTGACCTGCAAACAGGCGTCGGCAACAATCGCGAATGCGGCGCACATGTGACAATAAGCAAAGGTCATTATAGAGTTACGACGTACGGGAATGAGTTATCAGCTGTCTAATCGTAGACAACACAATGTCGAGCCTTAAACTGTAAGCCTGTATTGGTATTGTTTCTTTTATTTGGCTGTCGAACATTATTTATGGTTTGAAATATGATTTTATGTAAAATAATTGATATGAAAAAGCCGTCTCTTAAGTTATGACCCCATTTCACCACACGCAAGTGGCAGAAATGACAATGATCAGCTGACGCATTTTTCTTGGCCGAAGTCAGAGCGCGCGGCCCGACGCACCACCACCGCATCACAAAGTATGAGCAGAAGCCACGCCCAAAGCCAGGGCCCCGGTAACGTGAGGTAGCCGAGTCGGGGCAGCGTGCGCTGACCCAAGCAGGGGCCGCAGCTTTGGGCGCGGTCTACCGCATCCCCGCGGGCAGCCCCGGGCTATCACATGACACCGGGAGGACGCGCGGCCCCGGCTTGGGTCAGCGCACGCTGCCCCGACTCGGCTACCTCACGTTACCGGGGCCCTGGCTTTGGGCGCGGTCTACCGCACCACCTAACAGGCGTGTTCGAAACCGCAGGAGATGATGATGAACGGGTTTATCGAAACTTGATTGGATGAGCATATCGGTAATAGCGATTTCAGTGTGTGCATTTATTGTTCATAGTGGTGTGAAATGTGGTTGGGGTACGACCGACAACCCGTCGGGGCGAATTTCGCACTGGGGTACTCAAAATTTGAAAAATTTAAGACGTTTTCATGAGTTTTGAAGGTATGGATAAGTTCTAAAAATCCGGTTCTCCTTATCTGGGCCATTAACTCCATACGGTCCAGGACAGCTGGCACACTACCTTTAACGCCAGACCCGTTTAGACCCTAATTTTTCGCGATTATTTTTAAATGCGTGGAATAATTCCAACCATATTTAGGAAATAGCTGTTTCATGACCTGCCGAAACTTTTTCTTCACTGAAAACAAGTTGAAAGAACGTAATGCAAAAGCATCTTAAAATATTCCACACTTAGGTTTTTGGGGTATTAGGGTAAACTGGCTTAGAGGCGAAGCAGAACGTCTGGTTCATGAAGAACACACACAGTGTTTCACATAGACCGAAGACACGTGCTGCTTCTTCGCGTGCAGTCTTAGCGGCCCCAGGGGGCTTCAACTCGACCAACGCCGGTTCTTCTTCGTTCTCGCTAGTCACGTGATATTACGTCACACAAGGCGCGCGAAAGATAAACCCTTTGAAGGTTTTGCACGAACTAGCATCGGGTTTAAGAAGAAGGGGTTGTGGTTTAATCAGTGTAATGGCTTTCATCAAGACCACGCCCGCAGTACCACGTTCTAGCGTCCACCGGGAGCGATCGCCATTTTTCGATCGCGTTGGATCACGCTTTGTGCAGTGACGAGCGGCTGGTGCAAGATTGGGTGAATAGCAAGTAATCGAATATTGAAAAACTGAAATAAGGTTAATTTTTGGCTTGTCAAGTGTTGTGTATTATTTATATTACTTGTGATTGACAATGATAAGCAATATCACAACGCTCATCAAATGCATGGATGAATGCATTGGATGAAGAAAATTCATATGCAAGACCAATCAATGCAGTAAGTATTTATATGTTGTATAAATGCCCCATAGCTTAAATTATGCATGTGGTATTTAGACAAATCTTCCAAATGAAGATAAATCAGGAATAGAATCAGCTTGCCATTTTGGGGTCAACTGTTTTAGGTATAAATTTGGCTGATTTTGATAAACATATGTTCTTGCTGATTAGTGGAATATTTTATCTAGCTGCACTTTATATGTTAAGTGCATTATTTTATTTTTGGAGTAGGCTCATGGTCTCTGAAGTCAATCTAAGTTTCTTTACTCCCTGCCTAACGCATCCGCACGACTCTTCATTCTAGGGGACGAGGCCATCTCCGCTCTGATTGAGGCCCTGGAGTCTGAGGAGAGCGTCCTGGCGCGCGGAGACGTCGAATCGTCGAAAACGCTGGCTTGAAGCTGGTGGTGGAAGGAGAAACTGTATGTGATTTGGGAGAATGCGATATCGCCACCCGGCTGCTGACATGGGCGATAGCGCATACTGTGTTTGGGAAAACATCCACTTGCTAAAGCTAAAAATGTGTTCATATTTGTACAGAAAGCAACCCTGAGCGTGAAGGAATCAACCTGAATAATTAAACATGCCCGAAAGGCTCTGGAGTTCTTTGGCTTGGATGTGTAAGGCAAGTGACACGGCCGAGGGGAAAGTGTTCTTGCAGGCTGATTGCGGGCTGATCGCAGGCTGAATGCGGGATGGTTGCGGGCTGATCGCATGGGCTGGTTGCGGGCTGGTTGTTCCTGACTGGAGACTTACAGGCTGATTGCTCAGAGTAAAGAGGAAGGTAAATGGTAATACATTTTAAGGTGTATCAAATACAGTGTTTGCGCCAAGGCCGTATAAGTTGTTTGCGCAGCAGATGTGACGGCGCAGGTCGATAGCCATGCATGGGAGGTTCAATAGACGAATGAACGGGGATTTTGCGGTATTGCAATAGAACTGAAAGGGTTCTACAACCGATATTCAGAACACAGGGTGGTTTCCCTATAAACCTCGGGGACTTCTTCACAGACCCTTTGGGGTTCTTATCTAGGTGCTAGGAACGCTCTTATTATAAACCCTAAACTTCATAAGAGTCTTTGGAAGAATCGTGAGGATTCTTTTCATGAGAATGTAAAGCCGTCTACGTGAAGAACCATGGGGGTTCTGAAAAACGGTGGCATAACATTTTACCCCACAGGGGTCTAAATACCCCTGTACGTTTTTAACGTTCTTCCAAAGTGTTTTCAGTGTTCAATTACGTTTTGTTGTCATTTAAATATTTGTGGCACTTGTCGTTGACTCGTAATGTTAACTGTTTTTCCGTCCTGGATAGAGGCTTTCATACGTCATATGACATTAGGCTCCGCCCACGACTGCGGCATTGACCCGTGCCCATCAGCGACCTCTGTACACACGACTGCCCTGCCATCTGTAAAGGACTATGAATTTCGCTGACGCTTCACGTGCTATGTATCAATTCAAATTGCAGCAGACGGTCAAGTAGGTGTTAGGCTCTTGTTGACTCTCGTATATAGGACCAAGAGAACCATCACTCCTCAACCTACTACTCACACATGCTTCGAACAAACGTTAAAGATTCCTAACAAATACGATTTTCGATGTAGGATAGATGTTTGAAATACGAGCGAGCCTTATGATGTGAAGCGAAGGCAATTAACTAATTATTGCGTTGTTCGATTGTTGCATAGCGATGTACAAATCAGCAACTACTTAATGACATCCGACATCCCATTATCACATTATCTGCAAAGCCATAGGCTTTAAATACAGGTGAATATTTCCTAACCTTATGCCAGGTATATGCCATCTGCCCGTCATTTGCAGCTTATGAAAAATAAAACAAATATCAGCGAACCTATCAGCATTGTACAAACAATGCGCATTGAGCATTTATGGCTCCTCAGTCATCATGTCGCTCTTTGGGCACTGTCAGACAAGACGTTACGCATAACTCCGCCGGCTCTCGGCACCGCTTGACCGTCCCCGCTCCCCGCCACAGCGCGAGTGACCGCGCGCCGGCCCGAAACCGCCGCAGGCCAAGACCACAGAGGCGGGGCTTAGCTTTGACGTCATAACGTATCACAGACTGACTGGTGATAGCCTCTACACACCGGGTGAAAATCTTGCTCGAAATTTAACATTACGAGTCAATGAGAAGTGCCTGAAATATTGAAATAGCGACAAAATATCTAAATTGTAAAAGTTTCGGCAGGTCTTGAAAAGGCCATGACCTGAGTTTGGTTGAAATTCTTCCACGCATTTAAAAATAATCGCGAAAAATTAGGGTCTCAAGGGGTCTGGCGTTAACAGTAGTATGAGTAGAGCATGGGTCCCGAACAATTCTTCAGAAACTAGAGAAATTCTCGCGGGGCAAGACGTCTGTCAAGCTAGCAGCGAGCAGCGAGCAGGGAGTCCAGCAGCGAGAAACGGGCCATCCCGATTTAGCTGAAAATTTGCTCACAGAGCCTTCTCAGCACACTGATTCCGAAAATCATGGTCTCTAGGGTGGGAATCTTTACCGTTCTCGAGATAGAACCCTCTAAAGCTCTTACCGCCCATGACCAGGCCATCCTGATTTGGCTGAAAATTTGCTCACAGAGCCTTCTCAGCACGCTGATTCCGAAAATCATGGTCTCTAGGGTGGGAATCTTTACCGTTCTCGAGATAGAACCCTCTAAAGTTCTTAGCACCCGTGACCGGGCCATCCCAATTTGGCTGAAAACTTGCTCACAGAGCCTTCTCAGCACGCTGATTCCGAAAATCATGGTCTCTAGGGTGGGAATCTTTACTGTTATCGAGATAGAACCCTCTAAAGTTTTCGACACCCAAGACCGGGCAATCCCGATTTGACTGAAAATTGGCTCACAGAGCCCTCTCAGCACGCTGATTCCGAAAATCATGGTCTCTAGGGTGGAAATCTTTACCGTTCTCGAGATAAAACCCTCTAAATTTCTTACCACCCATGACCGGGCCATCCCGATTTGGCTGAAAATTTGCTCACAGAGCCTTCTCAGTTCTCAGCACGCTGATTCCGAAAATCATGGTCTCTAGGGTGGGAATCTTAACCGTTCTCGAGATAGAACCCTCTAAAATTTTCGACACCCATGACCGGGCCATCCCGATTTGGCTGAAAATTGGCTCACAGAGCCTTCTCAGCACGCTGATTCCAAGAATCATGGTCTCTAGGGTGGGAATCTTTACCGTTCTCGAGATAGAACCCTCTTTAAGTTTTCGACACCCATGACCGGGCCATCCCGATTTGGCTGAAAATTAGCTCCATAGCCTTCTCAGCACACTGATTCCGAAATTCATGGTCTCTAGGGTGGGAATCTTTACCGTTCTCGAGATATAACCCTCTTAACACGCGCACCGACGGGGGGGGGGCGGATATCCGCCCCCCTGAGGTTTTTCGCAAATAGCGGGAAAACCGCGGCGCGTAGCGCTGCAAAATTTAGTACGACTATTTTCTCATCAATTTTACACATGGTGTGCAAGTTTGAACCTCCTAACTCTTAAGGTCAGGTCACCAGGTCACATTGAATGACCCAACCTCAAGTCACTCTTTTGCAACTTCGTCACCGTGCCAGAGCTACAGTAGATGTCGGAGGCCTTTGAAAGTCACAGGATGTTATTAGGTCATTAGTAGCTACAATTTGTTTATCTCGTAATTTTGATATCGGTGACCTAAGGTCAGGTCAATTTCTCGACCTCCCCATTATAAGTCAATGGGGGAAAAATCGACTCCCTGTTTTTACCACTAAAACGGGTCAGAATGGCCCCATATACCATACATGACTTCATATACGATCAGCCTTCACTACCTTGAGGTCTGTTTTGCTGTTGGGCAGCTGTAAGGTCATGTGACGTCATCAAAGGTCACCAAAGGTTTTTTGCCAATAACTCCGTACAGGAACAAGATACAGCCGCGCGGATGGTCTCATTGTGTTCAGCTCGTCAAGACGCATCGAATGATATACATGATGACCTCGAGGTCACGTGACCTGAGGTCAACCTTTGACCTTGACCTTTCGAGGTCAACATATACGTCATTCGATGCGGATTGACGAGAGGATCACGACGGTGCCCTTAGTTTGTTCCTATCTTGACTAGTTCGAAAGTTATTCGAGAAAAACTCTCTCCATATCTAGCGCCGCCATTTTGATTTTTTTTACCCCTGTGACGTCATCTTTGACCTGACCTAAAAATGACCTTTTCAAAAATTGTAGACCTTATCCGTGCGTATCCGATGCCGTTTACCGCTTGTCGCTATCCTGCTTCGTTCTCGAGATCTCAGGGGGGGGGGCGGTCATCCGCCCCCCCGTCGGTACGAAGTTGGCGCAGACCCCCGTCGGTGCGCGGGTTAAGTTTTCGACACCAAAGACCGGGCCATCCCGATTTGACTGGGATGGCCCGGTCGATTTGACAGACCATGATTTTCGGAATCAGCGTGCTGAGAAAGCTCTGTGAGCAAATTTTCAACCAAATCAGGATGGCCCGGTCATGAGTGTCGAAAACTTTAGAGGGTTCTATCTCGAGAAGGATAAAGATTCTCACCCTAGAGACTGTGATTTTCGGAATCAGCGTGCTTAGAAGTCTCTGTGGGCAAATTTTCAGCCAAATCGGGATGGCCCGGTCTTTGGTGTCGAAAACTTTAGAGGGTTCTATCTCGAAAACGGTAAAGATTCCCACCCTAGAGACCATGATTTTCGGAATCAGCGTGCTGAGAAGGCTCTGTGAGCAAATTTTCAGCCAAATCAGGATAGCCTGGTCGTGGGCGGTAAGAGCTTTAGAGGGTTCTATCTCGATAACAGTAAAGATTCCCACCCTAGAGACCATGATTTTCGGAATCAGCGTGCTGAGAAGGCTCTGTGAGCAAGTTTTCAGCCAAATTGGGATGGCCCGGTCACGGGTGCTAAGAACTTTAGAGGGTTCTATCTCGAGAACGGTAAAGATTCCCACCCTAGAGACCATGATTTTCGGAATCAGCGTGCTGAGAAGGCTCTGTGAGCAAATTTTCAGCCAAATCAGGATAGCCTGGTCATGGGCGGTAAGAGCTTTAGAGGGTTCTATCTCGAGAACGGTAAAGATTCCCACCCTAGAGACCATGATTTTCGGAATCAGTGTGCTGAGAAGGCTCTGTGAGCAAATTTTCAGCCAAATCGGGATGGTCCATTTCTCGCTGCTGGACTCGCTGCTCGCTGCTCGCTGCTAGTTTGACAGATGTCTTGCCCCGCGAGAATTTCTCTAGTTTCTGAAGAATTTTTCGGGACCCATGCTCTACTCATACTGGATGCGAATATACGCGGCGACCTAGCGTCACTAGAACTGCAATAACTTTTGCCGGCAGTGTGATGCCGACCTATTTTTTTCAGCATATTAATCACAATTGTACGGTATATCTTATGGACGTTACCTCGATGTGAAGCACGCTGTGCGTTTTTTTGGTAGGCCTATGTAAATATTGAAATCCTCAAGCCCTTCTGCTTTGTGCAAGTGTGCAACAATTAGCTTACAATAACTGAGTGGGAAGTTTTTTAGATGCACTTTTGGTACCAATGGATTCCGCACATTTTCCCCTTTCAGCTGATATCTTACTTACGCATTTTCAAGCAAAGAATATGACAGGAGACTCGTCAACATTTACATGAAAATCGCAGCACAAGTTCGGTCTCACGGAGCAAAACAAAACGGTGTACTTTGGGAGCCCACCAATCTGTGCCAGAATGCGTAATATTTTTTTCTGGATGATATTTCATACAGTCTGATCAATTTACGACCAGAAAATGTGAGAAAAGCACGCTTTAAAATTTGTCGAAAATTAGGGTATTGGCCACATCTGAACCCGGATAGCGGCTGTGTGGGGTGTGGGGCCCCTAGGGCCTTAAGCTTGCCCCTGGTTGGCTGGTAAGGGCCCTTGGAGGCCAGTTCAGTAATGGATGCTCGTCTCTTTAGTCGGTCCCACAATTTTCGTAGTTCAAAAGTTGTTTACGAAAAACCTTTTTGTCAATAACGGTCATATTTCCATTACTTGACCTTCCTCTGGACATCGGGAGCCTAAGCCATTGACCAGAGGTGAATTCTAATGAACATTATCAAAAGAACAGTTCAAAAGCTGCCGGTTGCGTTCTTGCGCGGCTTCCTACATATTATATTTTCTGAGATAACAGCACGTTATACGAGCAGCCAGTAAAATGGTTACATAATATTGTTAACCTAGTGGAGTGTGGCTGGAACCGAAGCCGGAGCCGCCATGACATTTTGCACAGAGTCGAAATCGGAACCGAAATTTCAAAACTTTTGATCAAATGCTTTACGATCTTTTGCTTTCGATTGTTTTTTTTTTCTCGTAAAATCTTTTGCGACTTACGCTCTTTATCCTACAATCATTTACCTACAAGATTATTCTATACGATTATTTACTTTACGAACTTTTGTCGCACGATACTTTACAACATACAATCTTTATCTTACGATTATTTTTCTAGGATCTTTTTAAATACGATGATTTGCTTTACGATCTTTTGCTTACGATCTTTAGTCGTACGATCTTTTGCAACATACGATTTTTATCTTACGATCATTTTCCTACGATCTTTTTCAAACGATCATTTGCTTTACGATCTTTTTCTGACGATCTTTTGTCGTACGATCTTTTACGACATACGATATTTATCTTACGATCATTTTCCTACGATCTTTTTCCATACGATCTTTGCTTTACGATCTTTTGCTTACGATCTTAAGTCGTAAGATCTGTTGCGACATACGATCTTTATCATAAGATCATTTTCCTACGATCTTTTTTCCATACGATCTTTTGTCTTACGATCTTTTGTCACGTAATCCTGATGAGAGTCGACATCTATAGCGATGAATCAGACTGGAGCGATTCTGACGCCTAAGACGCTGTAGACGCACGCTGTCAGGACAATGCGCCTTGTAACGCATAGAAACAGCGGGTACCTATGGACTCAATTTGGCCAACTGGTACTGTTGCTAATCACGCGTTCCCTGACAATTTGCAATTTGACACGGTTGACTTGTGTTCGTTTTGCGTGCAAATGTGTGATAATCTGCTTTGATGTTCCTGAATAAACTTTGAAGCCACAATGATATTGTTAATCGTTTTAGGCATCCCTGAATAAAAAGAAAAACAACGTTAAAGCTGAAAAGACGTTATTTAGGTTGAATTCGTGATCAAACTGAGTCAGTATATCTACTTGATACAATTTGACAGCAATCTATGCGAAAAGCATGTGAACTATGCATCATGCCTTGAAAGTGCGTTAATATTAACCTGACAATAAAATTAATGTCAAAATCGGACTCAGCGCATAAAATAACCCCCCTACGTACCAAAATAACTTTGTCTTACGCAATCCACGATTTAATAGGCATTTTGGGGGCCATCCGTCCCATAGTGCAACGGTGCGCCTCGGTTACCCGTTACGGCCTACGGGTGATAATTTTAATCAAGTCGAGTAAGAAGGTGGCTGCATTTTTCCCTCGGATTTCGTATGGCCGGCGCTCTCTTGCCACTGATGCCAGAAGGAGCGCTGGCCAAAAGGCGTGACGCTCCGGGCGAGGAACCCGCTGCAGTAGATAGGCACTGTTTTCTGAGCCTTACCTTGTCTATTCACTTGGCCAAACGGAGGACACTTCGAAGATTTAGATGTCTCTTTTTGCGACATAATGTTGTCATACATCTTTCGATGGTGTTTGGTCTGCCTTGCCCTTACAATACCTAACTCATCACTTTCTCGAGTAAGGTGCTCTACAAAATCTCAATTGTCGGCTGCAGCTCCTTCCGATGGTCGCAGTCGATGACTGCATGTCCTCCCCGGTTGTTGCCTTCAGACTCCCATTCGGCAGGATCTGACTTGGACTTGTTTCTGCGCGCGGCTGCAAGGGTCAGGCAGGGACCGGCAGCAGTGCTGGTTCTGTGACTGGTAGACAAATGATGGAGTCCAGTCTTATGGTAATCTTATGTTCGCCGCGTGGCCCCTTCCAAAACTTGTTCAGGATATTCAATCAAACAGACAGAGCTCCGGAATCATTTTCAGTCGTGTGACGTCAGCTAACAGAAGTCCATTGATTTCGGCGCGAGTCCGTCTCAAATAACTTGGGTGATCCCGTTCTAGACATTGCCGAATACGATTAGGTACAGCTGAGGCCTTAGAATAGAACGTCACCGAAGCGAATAGGAAGCCTACGCTGTCTATTAGCGGTTGCGGACACCCCGCCTCGGTACTGCGGTGGTTTACGTATACCTAGCACCTACCGAGAACAATAGGGGGAAACAGCCGCCGCGCAGTTGCCAAACGGCTTCATGCTGGCCTCACATTTCACCGATTCATCATTAATCACTGAGCGGATAGTCCAGTACACGATTATCGATTTGTATACAGTCCGGCTAGAAATACTTAGCTCCACATCTGTGGGCCGGGCCGGGCCGGTAGTTTTGGCTACGGTGGGAGTTCACGGCATTGAGGTGAATGGTCAATGAAATAGTTGCTGTTGTTTGAACATTAGTAACAATGAGACCGCAAACAGGCTTAGTAACAATGGCAGCGGACACTCATTTCGGGAGTTAATTTACACTTTGTGAGGTAGCGTAAATCCCTTCGTGTAGAATGGCGTGACCAACACAACATTCTTCACGGGGAATGCCGCCGAAACCTGGCAGCTCGTGCTTTCTAAAAGAAAACATAAAACAACAGTCAGCCCGTTCTCCACGCGACCATGCTCGCACGTGACTCGTTGACAGGTGTCCCACACGGCTCAGGAATTACTGGGTCCTTCCACCGCTAACAATGGTCGGTGGCAGCTACTGGGCCGACCCCACACTGGGGGCCGCGTCCAAAAGTCCGGCTGACCTCAGCGGTCGGCTGCGGACCCGCACTGTCCTCCGACCCGGGCCGGGCCGGGCAGAGCGGGGAGCCGCGGGGAGAGCGGTGGGAGTCGGCGGGGAGAGCGGTGGGAGTCGGCGGGGAGAGCCCGTGCAGTGGCCCACCGATGGCAACACGGATATACCGGAAGGGGAGAGGGTATGGATAATCCGGGAGGGGGAAGGGATATACTGGGAGGGGGAGCATCGCCGCGCTGCTAAATCGGCGATGGTATTACCAGGGTCAAATTGAGGTAGGTATCTGGTAAGGATCAAATTGAAACTAAAATCCAATTCAGGTGTGGCTGAGCTTGTCGATGCAACGATTTGCGATTTGATAATAAATTTGCAAATTAGGTTGAGTCTCGTGCAAACCATTTACACTTTTCAGACACAGACAATATGTCATTATTAAAATTGTTGTTTTGCAACAGAAGCTATAGCCACATCTGCTCGACTGATTCAAAACATTAACCGCGCCTGACAGAGCCCCCTTCCGTTTTTTTTGACAATATCTGTTTGACAGATCAGCACGAAACTTGCGTTACCCTCAGCGGCATCAATTTGACACATTGTATTAGGTAAAATTTCAACTTTCTAGCTACCACAGTTTGGCTGTAAATGACGTCAGAGTGACGTCATGTCGGCCGATTTTGATGCAAAATATTGAATTACGTCAAACGCTCCAAGAGCTTAGTTTTAAAGCTAGATCCAATTTCTTTGCATCAGTAGACTACAAATACACGTAGCTATCAAACTGCTATCTCGAATTTTCACAATTTTGAAAATTTTGAAAAATATGTTTGTATAATTACAAAAAAATATATTTTTTGATTTTTTCAAAAAAGTTTTCGATTTTTTCCAAAACCAGAATATATGTGATAAAACACAAACTGAGAACTACAGGGTGTCTCAAAAGTTCGTTCTCACCTAAATTTTACGTTTTTAGGCTCTCTTGCTTAAAGGCACGCTGAAATTGGTTCGTTACTCGTAGCTATCAAACTGCTATCTCGAATTTTCACAATTTTGAAAATTTTGAAAAATATGTTTGTATAATTACAAAAAATGTATTTTTTGATTTTTTCAAAAAAGTTTTCGATTTTTTCCAAAACCAGAATATATGTGATAAAACACACACTGAGAACTACAGGGTGTCTCAAAAGTTCGTTCTCACCTAAATTTTACGTTTTTAGGCTCTCTTGCTTAAAGGCACGCTGAAATTGGTTCATTACTGGGCTTACGTGGTTGCCATGGCTGGTAGAAATATGCTCCACAGTAACTAATTTCTGTAGACAAAATAGTTTTTGCTAGAGAGCCCGTTTCCTACACAGACGGCTAACGCCGCAACATAGAGGTCTCCAATACGGGTACGTCTCGGTATTTAGTCAGCACGTGACCATTCGCGACGATTGAGGGTGATTGAGGCCTACCAGTCTGTAGACAATGTCCATCGCTAACTGGACGCACAGTCAGCAAGTGACACCGTTGATTTGTCGGGAGTCAATCATTGCAAGTTTATCCTCTTTTTTGTCAGCTCTCAGGAGTGAGCCATGTGGCCAAAACTGTGTGGCGCCAAAGTGGCCATCAAAAAGGTCAAAGGGTTAGAAAGTTGGTAAACAGACTTTTCAGGATGGATTACCAGCTGTCTAAGAGTGTTCTTTCGGGGTACATAACTCAAGGTGACTTAAGCTTTGCTTACCGGAGGGCTCAAAACAGTCAAAAACGTCTTAAAATGGCCAAACATGAGTTTCGTTATGCCTGAGGCTAAAAAAACTAAAGGGCTGAGGACATCAACCAGGTCATCTGGACTAACTAGCCCACGTTCGACATGAAACACCAGTCCAAACCCGAAAACAACCCCATAAGAGCAAAGGAGGAGGCCTCCGTTTCGTCCCGTTATGTTCCTATGCGAAAGGCCAAGGTCACGGTATTGTGGGGTTATAGGCGTCCAGACGCTGACCAGGTTGCGAATGGTGTCCCAGAAACAGCTTTGGGAAGCATAATGCTTTTCCAAGAACATCTAGGAGGAGTTTCAACCCTCAAGCTTAACTCGAACCGCGAGTATGAACACATTTATAGAAGAGAGAATGGCATCCGAGAGGTCGTAGGCCCATCTTCAGGCAAGACAGTGCATCAGTGCACAGGTCAAGCAAAGCTTAAAAGCGGTGCAAGGAGACTGTGACAGGCGTTTGTGGCATGACCACATGCCAGGCACCTCATCGGATCAAAATTTCATAAAAATTTGTTGGTTATGCTGAAAATTAGGCTCGTCGAAGCGTAGCGCTGTTCCAGCCTCGAGGAGCTCACGACGCATGTCAAGTCAGTCTGGATTAACTTTAAGCCTGCTATGTAGCCAAACATGCCGGTTGGCATGCCGCAGCATGTGTTCATGTGTTTGCCTATTAAATGGGGAGCACATTGAGGGGTCACAAATATATCAAGACGCAATGTACTCTGTTTCACATGCAAATATAATGTGAGAACGAACTTTTGAGACACCCTGTACTCTAGCAAGTTTTAGCCTAATATCTTCAAAAATAGCTAACTTATTTGCATTATTGTAAGAATTTTACAATTGCATATTTTTCAAAACCTTTTTTCGGTACGTTTTTGGCATTGTAAAGTAATATAAATGGAACCATCGTGTTCCTGAGCTCAAACTGCATCTGATAGGAACCTTTTCTGTTGAAAAATTTCATTTTCAAAATTTGACCTTTCTGACCTGAAAGTGACCTGACCTCAGGTAAATTCAGCTGAATATGACCTCAAATGACACAGACGACATTGTTTCCGAAACCTACGAGTAAAATGGACCATAAAACATGCGTCACGTGACTGATACATTATAGACAATTTTCGTGACCTAGGATGACCGGACCTTGACCTGAAAAATTCGAAGTAAAAGTTCGGTACCCTCAGGGTATCAAGGAGTGCGTAAACCAAAAATGAGCCTGCCATCAGACCTCTCAGCCGGCGGTCAGAGCCTAAATTGTGAAAAAGCAAAAATGCCGATAAGTTTTACTTGGACCTGACCTGTGACGTCATCGGTGACCTCGAGGTCAATGAAAATAGGTTTCGCACTACAGTTTTTCCATGGCTATCAGACGCCGTTTGAATCATGCGCGGGTTAACGTTGCAGACGCGTAAGTGACGGATCCGTAGGCTATTGCCAATGATGTCTTATGTCGCGAGACCTGTCTCGACACCTCGTGTGCAGAGGTAGGTATGTGCTCCGTTCAGCTCCGGGGCTTGGTGACCCCTGACCGGATCTCAGTAGAACTGCCAACTTACCCACTCCTGTGCCGCGGATAGGCGCTCCCCCAGCGCCTGGCGGTACATAGTTCCCGTGTGCTGAGAGTGTGATTGGAAATGTAATAGAACCGAAAACAGATGTTCAAGTATCCGGTAGAAGCATCCGATTTAAAACTTCCAATCCTACCGGGGAGTGGCTACTGTATTACCTGTCCAGCGGAGCCGCTCAGCAATGCTACACACTTATAATCGGGCATCGGCTCCTTCCGGCGCCTGGCCATTCACCTTCCATTCATGCACCTACAACATTCATGCTGCGGCCCTTTAGTGAATCTATCATTCTAGTATATTTGGGATTGATTGGGGGGCTGTAACAAAGCGCATTGATGCTGCACTCGTTGGTAGCAGACCGTATCGATGGTAGGAAAGTGTATGCAGGCGTGTCTGTGTGTATGTGGGATTAGGGGGCACCCGTCCACTGGCCGAGGCTGTGTGTATGCGTGTCTGTGTGCACGTGAGAGCGTCTGTGTCTGTGTGTATGTGTGTCTGTGTGTCTGTGAGGGATTTGGGCGTGGCCATCAGCTGTAACAACTATCTGCCAGGGCTGGCGATCAGCTAGTGAAAGTAACGGAGCCGCCGCAGCCGCCAGTGGAGGCTATACGATCTGAATTCACGGCTCGTTGGTCTAGGGGTATGATTCTCGCTTAGGGTGCGAGAGGTCCCGGGTTCAAATCCCGGACGAGCCCTGCGTTTAGTGAGTTAATGGGAAATGACCTTGCCGCTGGGCCTAATCGTGGTTGTGGCCCCCTGCTGCTGGTGGGTTATGAATGTGAACGGCAACGCTGATGAGCTTTGAACTTCAATTGCTAGTGTCAAGGACGTCCTATTTACGCAAGGTCGCCCTTATAAACGCCGTGGAATGGATATGGCAGCACTGGCTGAAGTTAAGCTGAAGAAAACGGCTATCAAATGCAAAATGGTTTTCATGCATTTCAGTCCATCGTATGTCGACAGTCCAAAGAATCATTTTGTCGACTCGGATAAACGTTTGTCGGCACTGGTATCACTGTCAATGTTACCAAATGCCGTGAATAGAATAGTACGGCATTTTATAAGATTGGGCCATGTCACATGTGATATACTGACGAAAAGCAAATCCTCAAAGGGGACCGCAAAGAAATGCAAGTGACGTAACGTTCTGGATTTTTATTTCCCAAAACAGAGGCTGAGAGATGAGCTCTCCCGGCCAGCACAGTCTTGAAGGCAGAGAAAACTTGTGCGAAGCAAAAAAAAAAAAATAAAATAAAATAAATAATAATAATAGTAATGCCAACTGATAGTGCCACAGACTATACCTATGCCTCTGATTTTCGAAACTTTTAGTTGTTGATCCTTAAAATGAATATTTTTATTTACTTCCAAAAACAAAATCGTTAAAAAGCCTATAAAAATTGGGGAAACTGTCCTAAAAAGGCCTGTACACATTGAGCTAACCATTGTGCTGTTTTCAGCCAAAATAAGCTCCGCCCAAATAAGCTGACTGAAAGGATTGCTCACGTTTCGTTGATGAGAAATGTCAGCACTGGCACACTCCGGTCTTAGCAGCTATTAAACAAAGAAGAATAAGGATGTTTTCAGGCACCTGCGGGTGAAAATAAACGTGTATGTGGTGTGTGGGGGAGCACCGGTGCCTGTATGTAGGTATGTGTGTCTGCGGTGTATGTGGAGGCGCCTGTGTCTGTGTGCGTGTGTTTCTGTGTGTATGTGAGAGAGTTGGGCGTGGCCATGAGCTGTAACTATCTGCCAGGGCTGGCGATCAAACTAGTGAAAGTAACGGAGCCACCGTCAGCCGCCAGTGGTAGCTGTAACACCGCACTCACGGCTCGTTGGTCTAGGGGCATGATTCTCGCTTAGGGTGCGAGAGGTCCCGGGTTCAAATCCCGGACGAGCCCTCCATTTAATGAGTTTCTGGGGACATGACCTTGCCGCTGGGCCTAATCGTGATTGTGGCCCACTGCTGGTGGTGGGTTATGAAGTGAACGACAATGCTGATGAGCTTTGAACTTCAATTGCTAGTGTCAAGGACGTCCTATTCACGCAACGTTGCCCTTCAGAGCACCCGATAATTGGGGTCAGGTCAAAGGTCAAGCGAGCGCATGCCGTTGGAGGCTACATTATCCAGGTTCTGATTTCCTTGCACAACTTACGTAATCAATCATTCGCAAGTTATCGCAAATTGATATTCGCAAAAAATATTGCAGAACAAATTAATCGCAAAAAAATGATAATCGCAAAACTATCGCAAAAATATCAGCAAATTGATTATTGTGTTTCGCTCATTAGAATGCGGCGAATGAGCGGCGCTTCGATCTCAAAAAGCCAAGTTAAAAAGCTGAACCCACGACGCGTATAAGGGGAGGGGGCGACACGGCCTTTATCTTGATATCTCTGAAAGTGATGGCGAAGTCGCCACGAAACAATTGTTATACGGCCTCATCCGCATCTTCATGTGTGATATGCTGATTAAAACAAGTCTAGGAGTTGTGTCAAAGGGGACCGCAAAGAAATGCAAGTGACGTAACGTTTTGGATTTTTATTTCCCAAAATAAAGGCTGAGAGATGAGGTCTCCTGTCCGGACAGTCTTGAAGGTAGAGAAAACTTGCACGTGAAAAAATGATATAAACTGATGGTGCCACAAACTATAGGTACCTATTCCTCTGATTTTCGTAACTTTTGGTTGTTGATCCCTAAAATGAACATTTTAATTTACTTGCAAAAACAAAATCGCTAAAAAAAGCCTATAAAAATAGGGGGAAATATCCTAAAACGGCCTGTACACATTGACCTTACTGTTGTGCTATTTTCAGCCAAAATAAGTTCCGGCCACCGTTTTCTGACTGACAGGATTGCTGACATTTCGTTGATGAGAAATGTCAGCACTGGCACACTGGTCTTCGCCATCTACAAAGCAGTAAAAGAGGTGTTTTCAGATACCTACCTGCAGGCTGCGGGTGAAAATGAGCAGCAGGGGGCACCGGTGTCTGTATGTATGTCTGTGGTGTATGTGGAGGTGCCTGTGTCTGTGTGTATGTGTGTCTGCGGTGTCTGTGAGAGATCTGGGCGTGGCCATCAGCTGTAACTATCTGCCAGGGCTCGCGGTCAGCTAGTGAAAGTAACAGAGCCGCCGCAGCCGCCAGTGGTGGCTATACGAGTAGATTCCATGGCTCGTTGGTCTAGGGGTATGATTCTCGCTTAGGGTGCGAGAGGTCCCGGGTTCAAATCCCGGACGAGCCCTGCGTTTACTGGGTCGAGGGGACATGACCTTGCCCAAGGACACCCTCGTAATTGTAGCGTAGTGCCATACTCATGTTCCTCAGTCCTCATGCGTCATGATGACTGACTGGCGCGATGTTAACCCGCGCCCCGTAGGGCTACCGGCGGACCCTACCACCCGTAGGGGGGGGGGGGGGCGTTTCGGCCCCCCTAAGATCTCGGAAAGTTACCGGCCGATTTTCAAAATTCAAACGGCGTTCGATAGCCCCACCGGGGAACTACCTTGTGACCAAATTTCATTGACCTAGGTCAAACCGATGACGTCACAGGTCAGGTCAAAGGTAAGATTTTCACCGTTCACAGGCATTTCAAGAAATGTGTTGTGAAATCGAGTAAATTGGTAATTCATTGAAAACCATCGATGGTACATTGTTCGTCAAACACATACTTTGCTATCTGAGGTCACTGATACCAGGTCAGGTCACAGCGAGGTCAGGTCACGGGGGGTCACAATATGAAAGTGTCGTGTGATACATGTTTTATGGTCCATTTTACATGCCAAATGCGATTATGTGGGTTAGGCAGCCTTTGGGGCCAGCCTAGGTCACGTTTTGGTGAAGGTTAGGTCAAGGTCAGGTCAAATTAGGTCAAATTTCAAAGTTGATATTTTTGCATAAAATGGGTATTGATTCGATGCAGCTCGTCACGGGGAGTCTAATGGTGGTCTTTGTTTTGCTCTACGAGGTCTAAAATTGCCAAAAATTGAGTTTGAAAATTTGACGTCATCATTTTTGAACAGTTTTTCGCTATAACTTGGCCAAAAAAAAAAGAGGTATCGATCTGAAATTTGGTATGTAGATAGAAGACGGTAGGTACTATCACATATATTCCGTTTTTTTTTTCGAAACTCAAAAAACGTTTTGGATTTTTTGGCTTATATATCCAAAAAAATGCTTTTTTGATTTTTGGGGCTCAAAACTCAAAAATTTCAAAAATCCGAGATAACAGTTTTGTAGCCCTGTCAATTCTACACTTTTTATGTCTGATCATTTTTCTGTATCTTCAAATCTGTAGGCTTGACAGGTCTTCTCGCGAAGGTCTTTTTTCGGTCGAAAATGACAGAACATGACGTCATTCTGACGTCATTTGTGGCCAACCTATAATAGCCTCTGGAAAATTGTTTGTTCACAATGTGTAAAATTGATGCCCGGAGGGGTCCTGAAAGTTTGGTGGCGATATCTGCAGCCGTTTAGGAGATATCGACCGAAAAGGACAGGGGGGCCGTTTCGGCCCCCCCCCTACGGGGCACGGGTTTTAAGTCGGTAGCCTCGATGTGTAGTTCGTTGCTGGTGGCAGGTAGCCGGTAACTGGTAAGTCGTTCAGTGCATTGCAGGGTGTTCTGGTGGCAGGTAGCCGGTAACTGGTAAGTCGTTCAGTGCATTCAGGGTGCTCCAGCCGCTCAGCTCACCGCAGGTCAGTAGAAGCAATATTTTCCCGATGTTGATTTACTCTAATATTTTGCTTATAATTCGTGAACAAATAGAGCTGCTGTGTATCCTAGTCGCGATGCGTACGAGGAGATGCGTATATTCTGGCCTCAAAAAGTCAATAGGAACTTTGACCACATTCTAACCAAACCAACGTCATCTGACTTTGCCTTTAACCCGCGCCCCGTAGGGGGGGGGGGGCCGAAACGGCCCCCCTGTCCTTTTCCGTCGATATCTCCTAAACGGCTGGAGATATCGCCACCAAACTTTCAGGGCCCCTCCGTGCATCAATTTTACACATTGTGACTAAAAAATTTCCAGAAACTATGATAGGTTGGCCACAAATGACGTCAGAATGACGTCATGTTCTGCCATTTTCGACCCAAAAAAGACCTTCGCGAGACCTGTCAGGCCTACAGCTTTGAAGATACAGAAAAATGATCAAGACATAAGAGGTGTAGAATTGACAGGGCTACAAAATTGCTATCTCGGATTTTTAAATTTTTGAGTTTTGACCCCCAAAAATCAAAAATGCAATTTTTTGGATATATTAGCCAAAAAATCCAAAAAGTTTTTTGAGTTTCGAAAAACCGGAATATATGTGATAGTAACTACCGTCTTCTATATACATACCAAATTTCAGATCGATATCTTCTTTTTTTTTGGCCAAGTTATAGCGAAAAAAACTGTTCAAAAATGATGACGTCAAATTTTCAAAATCCTTTTTTGGCAATTCTAGACCACGTAGGGCAAAACAAAGACCACCATTGGACTCCCCGTGACGAGCTGCATCGAATGGATACCCATTTTATGCAAAAATATCAACTTTGAAATTTGACCTAATTTGACCTGACCTTGACCTGACCTTCACAGGAACATAATCTAAACTGATCCCAAAGGCTGCCTGACCCACATAATCGCATTTGTCATGTAAAATGGACCATAAAACATGCATCACACGACACTTTCATATTGTGACCCCTAGTGACCTGACCTCTGTGACCTGACATGGTATCAGTGACCTCAGATAGCGAAGTATGTGTTTGACGAACAATGTACCATCGATGGTTTTCAATAACTTACCAATTTACTCGATTTCACAACACATTTCTTGAAATGCCTTTGAACGGTGAAAATCTGACCTTTGACCTGACCTGTGACGTTATCGGTTTGACCTAGGTCAATGAAATTTGGGCACAAGGTAGTTCCCCGGTGGGGCTATCGAACGCCGTTTGAATTTTGAAAATCGGCCGGTAAATGTCCGAGATCTCAGGGGGGGGGGGCAAAACGGCCCCCTCCCCCTACGGGTGGTAGGGTCCGCCGGTAGCCCTACGGGGCGCGGGTTAAACTAACGTAGCCTAATCTAACTTTTACCTTTTCATTGTTCAGTCAAGCGAAAACGTTATTTTTTTATTATTTTATTTTTTATCAGTTAATTTTGCTGACGTTTGCATGTGAACGTGTGTCTTACATGATCTTATTCGTCAAATGTGGTGTCACCTATGCGTTTTGACGAATTCGTATGTAAGGGCAACAAAACATAAATATTTAACGGCATTTAGCATGAATTCTCGAAAAAAACATTATCAATTTCTTTAGTTCCTAGTACCTTACAACACCAATGAAATATGAAGAGGTCGCAAAGTTGACCTCAATCTAGGTCAACGATTTGCGAAATCTGAGAAAAATGTGTTATGCTTTTGAACACCTACGTCAGCATCTAAAGACTTGAAAACAAACGTTGTGTCGGAGTAGCCATGGCCAACATCCACATTTCCTTCGAGGCTTCTAGACCTGAACTGGTCGCCTGACTTCGGAATGACCTGGATCTGAAGTTAAGGGTGTGTGTAAAATGGATCGTAGGGAGTTGAAATAAAGGTGAAGGGAAAACCTCCCAGCGACGGGAAGGTATAATACTCTGGACAAGCCCGAAAAGTCGGATTTCGCATTGTGGCCCAATACAAGCCGCCTTCGCTGCCACAGTGAGCCAAGAGTTAAGTTGATGATTTTTTGACGGAGCAGCGCGTCTTTAATTGTGATTTTCATTTGACTGATGAGTGATGACATAAACTTCAAGCTAATCACGATTTCTTCGAAATAAGAGCACCTACCTATGTATATCTATCAAGCAGCGAGACTGCCGTGTCAGATAAATGTGCCACCTTATTCCACCTGCTGGGACTTTCCGAATATCAGTGAAAATATCTCTAAACCTGGCGACAAATTGGTGGGAACTTGGCGCCGCGGGACTATTATCATCAGCTATTAGTTATTGTCCAATTGTGGTGCGGGGTATCCTGTTCAGCTCCGCCCGCGTGCCGGCGGTGGCAGTAAAACGTAATGAGGTGGGCGCACGTGCCGTATTAATTGCCGGGATTTCCGTTCAGGTATCAGATGTTAGCGGCCCGCTGGTAGCGGGTTTGTGCTAAGTGCTCAACGGCTAGTGGAGACACCAATAGACCATAGCGTTACTGTCTACTGCCTATATCGTGATGTTACCAATACCAAATACGATAAATGCGTGGTGATAATTTTTTTACAGTCACTGAATTGACAACATGTTTTGCTGTGATGTAAATTCGCATTACGTGAAGCGCGAAATTTCAATAACACTTTTGTTGGGGTTTCACGATTTTGACATAAATGAAACATAAAATCACCAAAGTAATGCTTACCACTAAAAATACTTTGAACCCGGGAGTTTCCACTGCTGAGACCGGTCCGGTGTTACTTACCCAGGCCCATTTGAGCTGCAATGACTTTAATTCGGTTATCAGTAATGTGAACGGTCATGCAAACTGCAGGTGCCCGATTCAGTGGCAGATTTGGGCTACCGTGCCTTTCATATCGATTTGACATCTGACTCAGTCAATGGCGGGTGTCACGGTAGCCCGACATGAAAATTACTCCTTACATTGGATCAGTGAGTTCGCAAACGGATAGGAAAAGCACATTTTCACAAATACTCTAAAGAAGAGATTTTTGATACCAAATAAGATTGAAAAAAAAAAAACGCTTCAAACCATGATAAAATCGGGAACACATGGGAGCAACCAAAGCACAAACCAGCTTCCCACAGAGAATAGATGGACAGAGATGTTGTTGTCTCTGTCTCTGTCTCTGTCTCTGTCCACCGGAGAACAACGGTCCCAGAGTCACAGAGCACAGGTGGACAGAGGACGCTGTTCTCTCTGTCTCTGTCTCTGTCCACCGGAGAACAACGGTCCCAGATTCACAGAGAACAGGTGGACAGAAGACGCTGTTCTCTCTGTCTCTGTCCACCGGAGAACAACGGTCACAGAGGCACAGAGAACAGGTGGACAGAGGACGCTGTTCTCTCTGTCTCTGTCCACCAGAGAACAACGGCTGGGGTGCACATATCGACTGCAAACTGCGTGACTGAGTTGAGTGGCCCACTGACGGTAGATAAAATAGAGACTGGTGAGCAGGCCATACGGCAATGAGAACAGAGCTGCTTATTGCTCTGTGACACAAAATAACCGAAAAAAACCTTTAACCCGGCAGTTGCTGGGGTATTTCGCCACCCACCGTTTGCTGGGGGGGGGGGGGCGTTAAACGCCCCCAGCCGATAACTCGAGAACCAATAGGCGCAGCGAAACGCACGAGGCGGCAAACGAAAGAGCGCGACGAGACGCTTCAGATGAGTACTTTAAAGTTGAATTTTGAGGTCACAGGTCGGGTCAAGGTCAGGTCAAACACCTGAAATTGGGCTTTCAGTAGCATGGACCTCAGGAGTTTGCAATGGGCGCCTCTCGTCACAAACTCTGTCAAAACGGTGCACAATCCATCATATAAAGCCTACAAGAGTGTCAGCTCCATGTAGGGGTCAGTCAAGCATAGGTCAGGGTCAAGGTCAGGTCAACCGGGTAGGCACATATCCCAAAAAAAAACTGATATTCGCAGCCTGTGACACATGTTTCATGGGTAATTTGGGGCGTAGAACACGATGGTGACATTCATTTTATCATATGTATACGTGTTTGGCTCAAAAAGTTCAATTTAAGAAATGCATGTATCATGGTCGTGAAGCAGTCACGAGAAATTGCCCAGATTTAGTTCAAGATTTTGGAAAATGCGGAACGATAATCAATAATCGAAGATAGCCATTTGATTGCTCATGGTATTGGCAGTCTAACGACGTTTACGGCATGTCTGTATGTCTATTCTGTGATTTTATATGATTTTTTGAACATATGTCGTTTTTGGTCGAAAAC